>NC_143485.1:38365761-38519054 GCF_027475165.1 Benincasa hispida | reverse complement strand
CCCTTTGGTATGCTCTTATGACCATTAGACACAATTACAAGATCATTACGTTCACCAAAAGCATCTTTTCAATTTCGAAAAAACCAACCCCATAAATCATCATTCTCTGATTTAACAATAGAAAATGCAAGGGGAACAATTTGTGAGTTACCATCCAATGTACATGCAGATATTAGAGTACCAAAAAAATGTGTTCTTCAAAGTTGTACCATCAACTGATACAATCGAAAAGCAATACTCTCATGCATGAATTGAAGCAGCAAGAGCCATAAAATAGTACTGGAATGATCATCATCATTTACTTCTTGTGTTGTATAAGTTCCTATAAACAAAATTAAAGTAAGAGTAACAATAGGTCATTAACTGCATTTTACATTATATAAGTATAACGTATCATTAATTACGCTGTAACTATTATTTTAAATCCACCTGATTCGTTTCAATCAAAGCATTAGAGAATGTAGGTAGTAGAACATATGATGACTTCGGAGTACCTTGAATTGAATTTAATGCAAGCTTGCAGCCTCTCAAAGCGTTATCATAACTCATATTAAACCTAAGTTGTCTTTTCATGAAACTTATGACATCACATGGACAACATAAGATCATGGAATTCATATTTAAAAAGGACTTCATACACTCGGATACTATCCACGAAGTCATCTAACTATGAGCATCCTTAACAATGTCAATAGAATATTTATGAATATCGTTAAACTTATGAAAAATCCATAAACCACTTTTTTTTTAATAAATAGACGACCTAAGATCACAACTACAATTAAGTGTCTTTGCAACAAAGTTCAAGAGACGTTTGATTCGAGCGAGCAATCCTAAGTTCAAAACTATGTTTAATAGCAAGCAAGTATATAACTTTCTTTAAATCATCCTTGCTGTTAAAAATAGAACCTTCCTTAATGATGAAGTCTACAGCACACAATCCAAATCTAGTAGGCCAATGATATCAGACGTGTTATTGGAGATTTTGGACAAGGAACCTATTTCATTGTTGTTGGACCCAATATACAATGTAATTCCATAATTTGATTGACAAGATAAAATATGATCAACTACAAACACAAACATCATTGTAGGAGGAATCTGAAACAAAAGACAACAACCATAATACATCTATGCCTTCCACGATCCTAATCACATTAGGATTTCTACAACCATCCGATACATTGTTAATTAAGAAATAATATATTCAAAAGTTGGAAAAACCTTAGATTGGATTAGATCAACAAAATGTTTAAAAGATGTGTTCGAAGCAACATAAATTTCAATAAATTGGAAATCATGATAGTAATTATTTTCATCCCACTTACTATTGAATAGAACTCTTAATCGTTGAACAACCATTAGAAGAAAACGTTCAGTACAGAGGATGAAGAAAGTTAAGGCTACGTGTTGTATTATAATATTTTATGTTTGTAATAAAAGGATGATAAATATAATGTTCAAAATAATTTTAAACCCGTGAATCTTGATTAAGATTAATAGAAAGTATAATAAAAATAAAAAATCTCAGTTAGGATAATTAATATAATATGATATTTTAAATTTCAAAACAAGTTTTGAAAATTAGTTGATGTACAAGATTTGAAAATTTGAAATAACTATTGAATTAGGTACAAACATTCAAAACAAGAGATTCATGGAAAATTATCCGCTTGAAATGATGATGTTAGTTGGTGTTGAAAGTCTGTTGTGATATATAGTTGAACAATTAATTACAGTCTCATTAATAAAGATATCGAATTAATACACTGCAATTAAAAAAGATGATAAAGACATTTTAAGATTTCAAAAAGTTGCACTGACATGATATTTATGCATTTTGCTATGATTCAAAAGTACTTCATCTTTTGCTATTTTTTTTTTCATATGTCAGTGTAATTACTGCTACATACTTGCTTATTCTTATTAAATAATGAACCCAACCAACCCGACTGAAATATTTGGGTTGGGTTGGTTCGGGTTACTTGGGTCATTATTTAAATTTTATTTTAAAAATAAGTAACATGTTAACATGTAAAAGAACTTGTTTAATTATTTTCATATATTGAAATAATATTAACAAATCAATTTTATTATATTATGAAAAACTTGTTTCCATAGTGTTAAAAAAATTAATTTAAATAATTGGTGGATAATAAATAATTTATATAAAAAAATTATGAAATTAAGTAAAATTGAAATTAATATATGTATATATAATTGTATTGAAAAGTTTTAAAAATATAATTTTTAATATTAATAATAAGTTCAGGTTAGTTCGTGTTGGCTCGGTTATTTTGTGTGAATTCATGAATCAATCAAATCCACAAAGTTTTCATTTATTTGAACCAAACCCAACCCAAATGTATCAATAACTAAACCCAAACCGTACATATTGGATTGCGTTGATCGAATTTCTCGAGTCATCGAATTTTTTGAACACCCCTACTTCAAATCACTAGCAGCAACGTTGGCTCTGGTGCATTAGAAAGTGGCGTTGGGATGGTGAGATTTTGGAGGAAGATGACGGAGATGGCACCTCTGCAACTTTCTGTTGAGATTGTTTTGACAAAGATAAATTGGAAAGATCTGAAAATGGTAATGGAGATGGAGGAGAGAGACCACTCGAATTAGAGAAGAGATAGGATGAAGAGAGGAGAGAGAAAGAAACGAAAAGATTAAAAATATATTTTTTCCATGTCATCTTGCTATGTCAAGATCTATAATTCTTTTTAAATTAAATATAATTTTTTTTATAGGGAGAGACATTTTAAATCTATTCTCGAGAACTCGGGAATCAAAATGGCTAATTTGAAATATGAGACTAAATGCATATATTCTTCAAAATTTAGAGACCAAAAAAGTATTTTTTGAGGAAAAAAAATTAAAATATATATATATATATATATATATATATATAATAAGGATGTGGCAGGATGTATGAATTATTTATAAATTTAATTTTCAAAATTAAAAACCAAAACTAAATGATTATCAAATGGATTATAGTAATACAAATCAACAAAATGAAACAGATGCTTTTTTATTAACTTTTTTTCAAACCAAGAAAACATCTTTTTCTTTAAATCTTTTCATGTCTGTAAGTATACACTTCTCTTGAGCTTACAAGTGTATTAATGTATTAAAAGGTTCAAAGCTAAATGAAAGCTAAGGAGCCAATTGTACATAACATTATGATTCTACTTGGATGAACTTTTAACACCAAACAAAACAAAAAACTTAATTCGGGTTAATTTCATCCCGTATTGTTGGACAATTAGATGGATTGCAAGAAATGATACAACCTAAAATCACCTCTGTATTTTTCTTTAAAAAATATTCATATACTGGTACTTCAATTTTCAATCTACCTATTCATACTCATACATTATGTGGCTCCATTACTTACACATGTGCCTCTAGTAATTGGTCAGAGTTTGTCTTCCCCTTTGAAAATACTGATACTGTTTCACAAAAAGCCAGCATTAACTCTGTTTTACCGAAACTATGCCCATGACCACTGCAACTATACAGGCAAGCATAAAAATTAAAATTAAAAAATCACCAAAGAAAAAATAAACAGTCGTCCACACAATTGAAAAACAATAAGTTGCAATGGATTCCAATTCTCTCTCAATCAAATTCATTTAAGTCATATAAATATCAAAGATATTTGTCACTTAATAAAGGGTGGGGGGAAAAGAGAATTATCACATAATGCCTTGTTGCAACTAATTTGAAGTGAAATCACAGCATTTACAGAGCAATGTGGGTGATTCAACTCTTCATATGACAAAACTGCGATAAAATTAAAATAATATGGTAATTTTAAAAATTATTTATAAAAATATTGTACTTTCGAAACTATTTAGAAAAATATTTTTATTTCTTTTTTAATAGGTCGAGGATTCAAAACTCGACCTATACTTTTTTTTTAATAATTTAGAGATCGAAGGTTGGAAATTCGACATTTTTTCTTTTTTTTTTTTTTAAAAAAATCCATTTTATAAAAACAATTTTATTATTTTATTTAAACTCTAAAAAGAATAAATTTAAAAAATATATCTCATAAAAAATAAAAAAGTATAAATTAAAATATCTCATATAAAAATAATTACAAAAATCAATGTGTCCCACAAGGCGAACATCGTCGATTTCGAATTTGAGGTTGCTCTGGTATCTCTGCAGACGCTTCATGATATAAATATTCATTATGCTTTCCACGACCCCGACCATGTACGTATGACGACGAAGCACCAGTCTCTGAGTCATAATGTCCTGAACCAAATGCTGGCATCATCATCATCGGACTAACATAATCAGTTTGACTCTGTGTCTGCATCACAGGAGGCAACTCTTCCACATTATGGGCAACCTCATTAAACTCATCATCTTCGATCCTCTGCGTCTAGGAGCTGGTGGAAGAACAATACGTATATCGTACATATAATGTATCTCCTCCATATAGCTTTGATTGTCATTACAAATACAATAAAAATGTGTATAAAATAATCAATTAGGTTCAGTGTAATGTACATGATCAGATTGAAGTAGATCAAACATGTATCTATACTGGCTGATCATGTGTAACTGTTCTAGTCAGCCTAAATTTGTCTCTCCACCTAAATTTTTAAATTGATAATCTAAATTAACTAGATCAGTGATGTAAAATTAAATTGAATTAAAACAACATACCGACAACCGTAGGCTTGTCCATCTAACTGAGCGTCATTAACATGTTGTAGCTATGGAGCCATTGTTGGAAATCGCTCCCAAGTCCATAGTTGCAAAAGTATGAAAGACTCAGCTATCTCTCGAACCTCAGGTCTTGTTGCTTTGCATAGTTGTCTATACAACCATGCTCCACCCCACGAATATCGCCTCGCATCATAGAGGTTAGTTAATAGTGGCAAGAACATCAAGTAAACAAAATGACTTGATTTGTCAAAAAACAGACTTTCACCTATCATTTGTAGTATATATGCTCGCGCATATCTTATGATGGTTTCCTCGTCTACATCATCTATGAGCTCACGAAATTGTGTTCCTAACCATATCAAACTTAACCTCGATCCTTTAATTTTGTCGGAAAGTGGGGTCACACTGAGGTACAGTTGAAAAACTTGTGACCAGTCATCGTACATCACTCCGTTGACCAGCTCACCGTCAACAGGCAACCCAACAACACTTCTATGTCTTGTAGAGTGATAGTGCACTATTCAACAGACATATGAAATGTATGCATCTCAGGCCTACATCTCTCGACCAAGACTGTGATTAGATGTCGGTCCAACTGAATAAATCTCAACTGACAACCCTATAAAATCCAGATGTGCGCAGTAGCGATAGTATTCGAGGGTGAAGTGGGATAATGTGCTGGAGAACTGTCTCTCGACGCCTGCAAGATATTTCTCCAATAGTACGATCTCGCCATACAACAGATGATCGATGAATGGACTAGTCATACAAAACATCAGGATCAACAGGTCCTGGATTAAAGCCATGATCTGAAAGAAAAAAAAAATATATAGACATCCTAACCTAGAACCATCATGATAAAAAAGGTTTATGTCATTCCCTATTTTGAATGCATAAGCTATGAACTTGATGTTCTCAATCGCAATGTCACTGCCGAATTTAGTGCATTTGTATGTAAACGTAAATAAGATAGGGGGTGGATATAAACTTGAATACATCATTTAGCCAATTTGAAGATCCAACTGAATGTATTGATCTTGATTCGGAATAATGTGATAATGAAGATATGACGGTTAACAACTTGTATAGGGACTTCAGAACGGAAACAGATGATGAATTTGAAGAGTTGGATTTCGATGGTCGTGAGCATGAGTTACTTTCAGATACATTCAACGACTTGGATATGAATGTCCTGGACAACATTCGAGAACATGACCCAATTGTAGCCCCTGTGGATGTTGACAATACTCAATTGTATAAAAGGATGATTTGTCAAGACAGAAATGTTACAACACGCAGTCAAATGTTTTGCAATAAAATGTCACGCACCATATGAGGTGGTTGAATCGACACCGACGATTTGGACAATTCAATGTAAGAAGTGGGAGAAAGGTTGCAAGTGAAGATTTCGTGCAATAAAGAAAAAATCACATGGCTTGTTCGAGATCAATAAGTACGATAAGCAGCATACATGTTTTTATTCAGAACTAAATCAAAGTCATGTGCAATTGGATTCATCAATGATTGCACTAGAGTTCTGTGATGCCGTAAGAGAAAAATCATTTATCAATGTGGCACAACTACAGTCCGACATCAAATCAAAGTTTGGATATCATGTTCTTTACCATAGGATATGGGAGGGTAAAAGAAAAGCGTTGGCTAAAGTGTTCGGTGATTGGGATAAATCTTAAAAATTGTTACCCATGTGGTTGTATATGGTTAAGCAGACCAATCCCGAAACACGTGTAGGATGGAGAGTGAAAGAAACACTTACTCTCCATCGTTTCTGCTTTTTATTAAAGTTGCTGACGATATGTCGATATGTGGAGAGTGGTTATTAAATCTATACTTTTTATTAAAGTTGCTGACGATATGTCGTTATCGTCAGTAGAAACGATGGTGGTCCTTTGTAAGACTCATTCCAATCACCTGGGTAACAATTTGTAAGACTCATTTCAATCACCTAGGTAACAATTTGTAAGACTCATTTCAATCACCGAACACTTTAGCTAACGTTTTTCTTTTGCCCTCTCATACCCTATGGTAAGGAGCATGATATCCAAATTTTGATTTGATGTCGGACTGCAATTGTGCCACACTGATATATGGTTTTTCTCTTACGGCATCACAGAATTCAAGTGCAATCATTGATGAACCTAATTGCACATGACTTTGACCTAATCATTGATGAACCTAATTGCACATGACTTTGACCTAGTTCTGAATAAAAACATGTATGTTGTTCATCGTACTTAGTGATCTCGAACAAGCCATGTGATTTTTTCTTTATTACACGAAGTCCCCACTTGCAATCTTTCTCCTACTTCTTACATTGAATTGTCTAAATCGTCGTTGTCGATTCAACAACCTCATATGGTGCGTGACATTTTATTGCAAAACATTTGACCGCGTGTTGTTGCATTCCTGTGTCTTGACAAATCATCCTTTTATACAATTGAGTATTGTCAACGTCCACATGGGCTACAATTGGGTCATGTTCTCGAATGTTATCCAATACATTCATATCCAAGTCGTTGAATGTATCTGAAAGTAACTCATGTTCACGACCATCGAAATCCAACTCTTCAAATTCATTATCCGTTTCAATTCTGAAGTCTCTATACAGTTGTTAGCCGCCATATCTTCATTATCACATGGCGATGCAACTAACTCCGGATCAGGATCAATACATTCAGTTGGATCTTCAAACTGGCTACATGATATATTCAAGTTTATATTCACCCATATCCTATTTACATTTACATACAAATGCACTAAATTTGGCAGTGACATTACAATTAAGAACATCAAGTTCATAGCTTGTGTATTCGAAATAGGGAATGACATAAACCTTAATGATCTTGATGGTTCTAGGTTAGGATGTCTATATTTTTTTTCCTTTCAAATCATGACTTTAAACCCATTACCTGTTGATCCTGATGTTTTGTACGACCAGTCCATTCATCGATCATCTGTTGTATGGCGAGATCGTACTACTGGAGAAATATCTTGCAGGCGTCGAGAGACAGTTCTCCAGTGCATTATCCTACTCCACTCTCAAATACTATCGCTACTGCGCACATTTGGATTCTATGAGGTTGCCAGATTGGTATTTATTCAGTTGAACTAATATCTGATCACAGTCTTGGTCGAGAGATAGAGGCCTGAGACGCATACATTTCATATGTCTGTTGAAGAGTACACTATCACTCTACAAGACATAGAAGTGTTGCTGGGGTTACCTGTTGACGGTGAGCCGGTCACCGGAGTGATGTACGATGACTGGTCACAAGTATGTCAACTGTACCTCGGTGTGACCCCATCTGCCGACAAAATTAAAGGATCGAGGTTAAGTTTGATATGGTTAGGAACACAATTCCGTGAGCTCACAGATGATGCAAACGAGGAAACCGTCATAAAATATGCGCGAGCATATATACTACAAATGATGAGTGGAAGTCTGTTTTCTGACAAATCAAGTCATTTTATTTACTTGATGTTTCTGCCACTATTAGTTAACCTCTATGATGCGGGGCGGTACAACTATGCAAAGTAACAAGACCTGAAGTTCGAGAGATAGCTGGACCTCCCATACTTTTGCAACTATAGGCTTGAGAGCGATTTTCAACAATGGCTCCATAGCTACAACATGTTAATGCCCCTAAGTTAGATGGACGAGCCTACGGTTCTCGGTATGTTGTTTTAATTCAATTTAATTTTTATCACTGATCTAGTTAATTTAGATTCTAAATTATCAATTTAAAAATTTAGGTGGAGAGACAAATTTGGTGTGACTAGGACTGCCACACATGTAGTCAGCCAGTACAGATACATGTTTGTATTTGTTTTTAATGTTCTCCAATATAATAGTTTGTGTTTGTATTATGCATACTTTACCCAATTTTTGTACGAATGGTCAAAACATATGACGAACGATGAGTCTTCTCATATGTTTTCCCATTGGTGAGTGGCATCTTCTTGATAGGATGATGAGACAATTCGGTTTTCAGCAAGATGTCCCACCACCTTGTAATACTGAATCGCTACTGCATGATATCGACTTAAATTGATTCGAAAAAATTGCACATTTGATTGTGTGATGGCACTATCGTGCAAGATGTATTGCAATGGAGGTTTCTATTGAACAGATTAATAGAGATGTCACTTAAGACTACATTCATTGGTATAATAATATCTCAAGATGCTACGTCGTCTGGGAACAGCTGTGGGTCATCTGGTAAATGAATGAATATTATCTAATTATTTTTATTTAAATTTATTACTCCGTAATGTTGCAAATGATCCGAACCAAGTTCTTGCTATATGTAAAGACAACCAAAGTTATATGGAGAAGATACATTATATGTACGATATACCTATTGTTCCTCCACCAACTCCTAGACGTAGAGGACCTGTACGGGAAGACGATGAGTTTGATGAGGTTGCATATAATGTGGAAGAGTTGCCCATGTGATGCAGATGCAGAGTCAAACTGATTATGTTAGTCCGATGATGATGATGTCAGCATTTGGCTCAAGACATTATGATTTAGAGACTGATCCTTCATCTTCATACGTGATCGAGGTCGTGGAAAACATAATGAATATTTATATCATGAAGCGTCTGCAGAGGTACTAAAGCAACATCAAGAAGAACCAGAGCAACCTTAAATTTGAAGTCGACGACGACAACCAGCTCGAAATCGACGATGTCCGCCTTGTGGGACACATTGATTTTTGTAATTAGTTTTATATAAATGAGATCTTAATTCACACTTTTTTATTTTTATGAGATATTTTTTTTTAATTTATTCTTTTTAAGGTTTAAATAAAATAATAAAATATTTTTAGAAATTGTTTTTATAAAATGGAAAATTAAAAAAAAAAAAAAAAAAAAAAAAAAGAAAGAAAAGAGGTCGAATTTCTAACATTCGATCTCTAAATTATTATATAAAAAAAAGTACATGGTCTAATTTTTGAACCCTCGACCTATTAAAAAAAAACAACAATATTTTTCTAATAGTTTCAAAAGTACAACATTTTTATATTTTAAAACTACCGTATTATTTTAATTTTACCTTATGTGGCTCCATTACTTATACATGTGCCTCTAGCAATTGGTCAAAGTTTGTCTTGCGGTTTGAAAAATACTGGTATTGTTCCATAAAAAGCCAGCATTCACTCTGTCTAACCGAAACTATGCCCATGACCACTGCAACTATACAGGCAAGCATAAAAAAAGCATCACAAAAGAACCAGTAAGTCGAAATAAGTTGCAATGAAAAAGCGAAATGAATTTGGGATTCCAATTCTCTCTCCATCAAATTCATTTAAATCATATAAATATCAAAGATATTTGTCACTTAACAAAGGGTGGGGAAAAGGGAACTACCACAGAATGCCTTGTTGCAACTAATTTGAAGTGAAATCACAGCATTTACAGAGAAAAGTGGGTGATTCAAACCTTTAGATGACAGAACTGCAAACATCATCTTTTAGTAATAGCCAACACCTTTGAATTCTGATGGAGTGGACTGTTGAGCATCACCTTCTCCCTTCCCCAAAAGTAGAAGGCGACCTACATGACAACCAAACTTTATCAATGGAGATGTGATCCTAGGGGCATTTAATTTCAACATGCATGAATGCCAAGCCGCACAAAAGCAATCAAATTCTTTATAATCCCTCGGGTTTACCGAGGATCAGGCCATGAAAAATCACGAAACAAGAAAAGGGAAATGCAAAAATCAGAAACCCAATATTAGTATTTGACCACCAGTGTTGTTTCAGTTAAAATATATATCACGTCCAAGAAAGGACATTTACATCGTAATGAGGCTGTACCTTCATCACAGTTCAGAACAAAATTTACCGAAATTTTTTTATTAAACATGACACTGATGGTATGTAGTTTAAGTAGCAAGAATACATGAGGAGCTATATGTTCAAAAAACAGGGTGAATGAAAAACAAAAGCTGGTGTACCATTGCGACGAATTGCAACTTCTCTAATACGTCGAACAAGACCGGTGGTTGGATCAATGAAGATTTTGGTCTCCAAATTCCCCTCCAAATACAAAATTGAACTGAAAAAGACAAATTTACACCGTAGATATGAAGCTGCGACAAAGAAATGAGGAAACTAAGACTAGTGAAATATCTTGTGTGAGCAACAGGATAACATGAACCAGAAAACAAGATAACTACAAACTCAATAACGGGCACAGTTTGGAATTGTATTTCAATTAAGTGGAGCTTCGCACCACTTTACTAATGTAACATAAGCTCGCAATTAAGAAGCTCAGGGCAATTGATGGCAGACTACAAACAAATTTCTACGGTATTATCTCCGTGTACCTCAGGTAAATGGACCGAAATGCTTACCCAGGCACAACATGCTTCATGACAATATCGCCCAGTCTCTGAGGATAAACCGAAACCCGATGCCATTGAACTGCGCACCGATTTGCATACTCTCTGGGTTCCTCGTTAGCCAAGGGTCTCCGATTATTACGAATACCGCCCGTTCCAACTGATAACAGCGTCACTGTTATCCCACTCTTCAGCCGCTTCTGCAGTGGACTTTGCCCCACCTGACCCACCAATATAGCCTTCACGCAAACAAGAAATGTCATTAAGATGAAAATGTAAGTAACCAAACATCGAGAACAAAAAGTCCCAAAACCCTCGTACTTCCAACCTACCTTATAAACACCAGCATCGAGGCCATTTTCCAGAGGTCGATTGTAGATCGTTCTCGATAGGGTTGATGATTGAGACGAGGAGGGTGAGAGAGAAGGTGGATTAGTTACTGAATGTGAGTCCGAATCCAAGTTCGATTCAATACTGGACTCAGTGATGTCTGATACCGAGCGGAAGGAAAGGTTATTAGTGCAATAGGTTACGGGGAGGATGTTATGGTGATGAGAAGCTTTTGAATTCGACAGAAGAGAGCGGCAAAGCCTTCTTGAGAGTGCAGCCATGGAGGTCATCGTCTTCGTGATTGACAATCTACAGAGAAATTCAGTGAATGGCTTAAACCCTAGAAAGCTAGATGACCCGATTCCGAATTTGGATAGTGTTTCGGGGTTGGGCTTCGGGTCGGACTTTTTTTTTTTTTTTTTTTTTTTAATTCTAATTTTCTATAGTTTATTTTCAGTGTTGTTAACTTTTTCTTTTAAAAGTCAATGTTTGTAGAGGTGAAAAATCAAACCATCCATACTTGGATAGTTACAGAGGTCTCTTTATTTTCTTTTTAGGGATGGGGAAGATGAACCTAAGACATATGGAATAAGTGCATATGTGACATCAAGTAATTTTAATTTATGAATTTGGAATGTTATTGTTAGATATTAAAGAAAAAAAAATGGAATTGAATTTTTGGGATTTAAAAGAATATATATTTAGAGATTTGGACTTAAGTCAGTTTTAATTTGTTTTATTATGGGGTTATTAGGGAGTTTTAGGGTTAAAGTGGCCTCAATTTGCATGCAGAGAAAAAATAAAGGAAAATATTTTCCTTCTTCTCTCTTCTTCCCTTTGTGATCGTTGGTAAACCCCCTGTTTCTTTTTCTTCTCCTCGCATGAGCATCAATCAGGCTTCCTCCCAGTCGTCAGTCATCGTTGCTACCCTCGGGTCGTCGGAAAGCCACGCTCGACGTTAAGCGTTCGATTGATTTCGCGTTCGGCAACTTCAGTCGACGGCTCCAGCCGTGCAAGCCGCGCTTTTGCTCGACGTTGTCTCCAGTCGCTCTTCCAGCAAGTCGCATCGCACAAGTCCACCGGCGACACGTTCCTCTAGTCGTGTGACTCCATCGATCATTTTTTTACAGCTACGGTCGTCAGCCCTGCAGGTCCGTACGCGGTGAAGATGCCACTGTCATTTGTTTAACTCCTCCGTTTGTCGGAATCTTGGATTTTTGGGGTGAGATTTGAAGTTTATTTGGCTTTTCTTGAATGGGTTTTGAATGCCCACTGGGTTGGTCTTATTTAAGTTATACCCATGATGCGTTGATGTTCAAATCGAAGTTTTGACGCATTTTCGGCACTATCCAGTAGCTTCGACGGTGAAACCAAAGCGTTTTCGGTCCAATTTGTGGGTAAGATTGTGATTTTTGGGTTTTTGGAAATTATGTTTTAACCCTTGGAATTAAGTGTCATGCATAAGGTTGAGTTTATTGTTTGACAATTGGAAGTATTTGGGAGTCACTACATATTAGGTAGTTGATCTGAGGATTCTTGGATATTTCTTTTGTTGGGGTTTTCGCCTGAAAATGTAAATTGATTTTGGTTCAGGCTCGAAATCTCTCAAAGCAAAGAGGGGAGATTAAATTATTTATGCTAGATTTTGACGTAAGCTACTTACTACCAATTTGCCCTTGAACCCAAGTTGGAGTTAAATATGAAATTGCATTTTGTATGTTAGATTGAAATGTTATGCCATGCTTGTTGGGTTGTTGGTGGAATTATGGAAGCCTACGTTTATGTCATGGAAATTTAGATATTGTGATGTGGCAATGTTTGATTGATGGATGGATTTTAAGACTCTTTTTTTGAAACCTCTAAAGCATGATTTAAGACTATGACTGTATGCTTATGTGTTGTGGCTAGGCACTTGTGGGACTTTAAAAATTATGATCCCTCGACATTAGATGGGTCGCTGAAGGACCCCATTAAGGTGGAGTTGTGGATATCTTCCATAGAAGGTATCTTTTGATACACGAGGTTCTCGGAAGAGCAAAAATTGTAATGCACCGTATTTGTGCTCAATGATAACACCAAATGCTGGTGGCGCTCAGTAGAGTGAATGGTAGATGTCAGTAGAAGCCAGGCAATGTGAGACCAATTCAAAGAACGATTCTATGAGAAATACTTTTTTACCCACGTGAGATACAATAAACAGGTCGAGTTTATGAACCTAAAGTCGGGGATCATGATGGTGGAAGAGTATGAGTAGAAGTTTGGTAGACTGTCTTGTTTCGCCCCCGATTTGATGTCTACTAAAGTAAAGAAAGCTGAAAGATTTATTTAGGGGCTTCGAGATGGGGTGCGAGGTGCAAGCATTTGAACTTACCATCTATACAACAACATTTCATGCGGCAGCATAAGTAGGCTATCCATCAAGGTTAGAGTTTCTAAAGTCCTTGGCAGTAGAACCCACCTCGAGCCAAAAGAGAAAAGTACATTAGAAAGCTTCAGAGCCTCCATCGAAAAGGCAAAACACAGATAGACCGCAAAGGCACATCAAACAGCAAGCTTTTAATTTAGAAAGAGCCTGGAGGGACAGACTTGTGTGCAAATCGTGTGGGAAACGTCATTAGGAATGTTGTTTGATTAGTATAGGGACTTGCTTCCGGTGTAAGCAGCCAGGACATACGACTGAGCAATGCCTTAGTAATGGTTCTAGGGGTTGTAAGGGTCGACCATCGAATTCACAATAAGGGACTTCAAACCGACAGCAACAACAGGGTTGAGTTTATGCCACGACTCGATGTGAGGCAGAAAAGTCAAACTCGGTGGTGACAGGTACACTCTATATTCTGGGACATTATGCCCTTGTATTGTTTGACTCTGGTTCAACGTGTTTATTCATATCGTCTGTGTTTGTGAAGCATGCTAGTATAGAAATAGAGTCGTTGTGTTATGTATTGTCAGTTTCTACTCCATTTGGAGATGTTATTCATGTGACATAGAGGGTAAAAACATGTTAGCTTGTGATAGCAGAGCATACATTAGATGTAACCTTGTTAGTCATGAATATGACATATTTTGATGTGATTTTAGGTATGGGTTGATTGGTTGCCAACCATGCCATCATAGATTGTTTTCGTAAAGAGGTTGTCTTTAGCCTGCCTGTGGGAGCTAGCTTCAAGATTAGAAGGGCTAAGATTGAGACTTCGCCGAGGGTAGTCTTAATTGTAAGGGCTAGAAGGATGGTTAGCCAGGGTGCTTGGGGCCTATTGGCCAGTGTAATTGATGAAAGAACTCGTATTAAAGAGATCCCTGAGCGGAAACGGATCGTCTAAATTTCATTAATTATTGAAAACTAAATTTAAAGTAAACATACAGTAGATATGCATTTAAAGATAAACTACAACATGCTTTTTCAAGAAATAAAGGTTTTAAGATACATTACCCTTGAAGTACCTTTCTTCACGTTAAACTCTCTCGAACAGTCACGTACCTTGAACAAATAGCAACTCTTGAAGACCTTCTTCAAAAATTTCTCGTACCAAGGAGGACATTACCACAATGAGTCTTTGGTATTCTCAGGGTGAGAACCCAGGAGTGATTGACTCTGACTATTTTGGTTAAATGTGAGAGTTTAGATGGAGGAGGAAGAAGATTGAGGAACAAACAGAACTTTTCTATAAACTCAATCGTTTTGCAATTCCAATGTTAGTTGTAGCCCTAGAGGAAGAAAAGAAACCCAATTTTCTTTTATTCCTCTTTCCACAAAAACAATAATCACCCACTAAGGTGGTTGGAGAGAAAAGAGGGAAGTTATTATTCAAAATAATAAAATAATATAAATAAATATGATAACTAATTATCATATTATATTTATATTAAACTATATGTTATATCAAATATAACATATAACCTATAGTTTTAATACTGTATCACATACAATATAAACTATAGTTTTTTTTCTCTATTTTATGTTATTTAATATAAATCATATTTAAATTTAACAAGTATGAATCATATTCATAATATATATATTTTCTCCCATTAAACTATAATGTATCAAATATATTATGACAATTATATCATATTGAAACAATTTAATTATATCATATATTATTAAATTCTTCTTATTAATTTGAATAATTCAAATTAACCCAAAAACTAATTCTCAACTAAATCTTTTTGAGCTACCAAGGAGACCTTATGGACCTGTAGCTTGAAGCTTCAACAGTATATGAATAATTAATTAAACTCTTTAATTACATTATCCACCATTCGTTAACTGTCGGACACTCCACTAAAGACCAACAACTGCATTCTTTACACTACAGATATATTTCTTTGTCCATTGGATATAACCAATCAACAGTACAATGACCCTTCACAAATTGCTCGTAAGTACAGCTAGACCAAATGACCGTTTTGCCCCGTAGTTACATCTAACTCCTTACCACTGATTGCTCTAACGAACAATAGGTCATAGTCCTACTATGACTAAACCTCTCTCGGGCCAAGAGAGGGTGTGGCGCCACATTGTTCAAGACCCGAAATCAGCCCTTAAGGAAGCAATTTATCTATTTATCCCTACTTCGAGGAAGGAGTGAATTCCATCTTGTGTAGTTGTGTTCCCAACTCCCCAATCAGATGAACCCTAAAAATGGTAGGCTTGTTGAGTCGGCGATTTGGCCATTCTCACCCATACAAATCAAATGACCATCCTCATAGGCAGGAGTTCACAACTCACTCAAGATTCAGGTCATGTTACCTATGGTCATCCTGGTGAAATGTAATACTCTATTATGAATGGTGATATATAATGAGACTAAACATTTCGTGGCCTAGTCTTATACAAACTCCTTTGTATAGAATATCCCTGCTCGCATGTCTAATACATGAATTATCAGGATTAGTTCATTTGTAGCACTTTGCAACAATTGTAACACCTACAAAGCAGGTCATACTCGTAGTGTCACTGGAATAAGGTATCTAGCCTTATCCATATAATACAGACCATTTAGGTTATCATTTAAACATGATCCACCTGTATGTCTCCACATATATGTTTAAGTTGCAATGATAACCTTGGATGTTAGTTTATTGGTTTATGGTTAATGCAACTAAAATATCACATATTTTATATACAAAGTGAATAAAATTCATATATTATTAATCACATAAGAGTTTGTTCATACAAAGTTTACAAACTATAGGACCCTACGAGATTTAGGGCATCAACCTTAATAGTTGATACCAAAGAACATAAAGTCACTTTTGAAGGAATCAAATTCCCGTGGAAGCGTGTGAACGCCTTGTATTTAGATATTCAATTTTTATGGAAACAAAAACAGTAAAATGAAACATGCATTTGTAGGATAAATAATGAGGATTAATTGCTCTGCTAATATGCGTTAATTTTTGTGCATTGATGGTCATGCGATGATCGTGTGTTAATATCAAGAATATGCATTATGCATTATGCGTTAATCGTGTATGCGATGACCATGCGTTCCCATCACAAGTTTTCTTGCTCTCTCGTTAAGTATAACGAGATCACAAGTTTCTCGAGATAATACGAGGTTGAACACGAGGACTTGCAACTGAAAGATGATTGTAAAGTAATGCGTTTGAGGTAGAGAATAAAAAGAAAAAGAAAAAAAGTTGATTAAGTATGTGCTACTTCTACTCCTACATAAACAGACTGAAAATTTGAAGTTTGACTATGAGAATCGGTAGAGATGCGACAACTGTTAACACGTAATGATATGCATGGATAAATAGAGTTGTGGAGGAGATATCACCAAGTCCTTAAGTTTGGTTGCAAGGATAATCCCAACTTGCCAACTAACGCATCGCATACCTCTCGATGGTCAGCCACATGCTTTATATTTCTATAACGCATGGTTGCATTGAGCATAAGGTTATTCCTATCTCTAGGAACACCGCTTACTTTGCTTAGTGAGTTTCACTACTTACCCTCTCGGCAGTTGTTATAGCTACTCTGCTCATAGACAAGCATTGTGTAGCCTCGCACTAAACAAACGGGATTGATACACTATACTCGCGCAACGCACACCTCTCGGTGGTTTGCTACATGCGTCATATCTCTATGCCATGATTGAGTTTGCGATAACTCTTGTAATCTATGCTTAACTCATTGCAGTGAAAGAAAAAAATAATAAAGTAGAAGAAAGTGATGAAAATGATGTTGAAGGAATTAAAGAGATGCATTGATTACAAAATGTATTAATGTCTTAAGCCAAAATGTAATACAATTCAGAGGTGAGAAGAAAGGTGGAAGGTTAGATGTAAGCAATCTCTTGCTTTCATCAGATGTGTGTCAAGGCTGGCAGTGGTGCAATGGATGAGCGGTGAAGTAGTTTCTCTCAATCTCTATCTTCGACGATGCTTCGGTCGTCAATCAGAGGAAATTGTGGAAATGAAGAATTCTCAAAGAATTTCTGCTCATGCTCTCGTCTATGATCACAAGAATCTGCCCAAGGCAGAGTCCCGGATGCTTTGAATTTAGGCTTCAAGGCTCTATTTATAGAGCTCAAGCGTGGACAGCTTTGATAATCCCGCTGTGAATCACTGCCATTACTGACGCGGTGGGTGAAATATCATCATGATCTTATCTCTTTGACACTCTCGAGCCCGAGGTACGCGTTCATGATTGTTTCTTCTGAAGTATCAATGCATTCCACCCACTTTGCGATCAACCTTCTATCACGGCTATCACTCTGTAGTTGCGGCATTTCATACGACGAACTTGTCTTCATTAAAATCAACGCATGCAATCAACTTTGCGATGGTTTAGGATCAACGCATGCGATTGTTCCTATGACAACTACAAAATAGACATTTTGATGCAAAATAACGCATGATATAAGGTTAGCGGGGATTCTTAATGCTGATCAACGTAAGCTCATTATTCCACATGAATTGTTAGCAAAGTTAACGCATATTATGTCTTAAAAACTCGTAGTTTGTAAAATAATAAACATTTTCTATAATCAATATACTTGTTATTGATTTCATAAATTGTACGAAAGTCTAAATCCAATAAACTATGACCTATGACTATTGTATGAGTACTTAAACTTTATGTGGAGACATAAGAGTGGATCGGGTTCAAGTAAATAGTCAAAATGATCTATGGTACATGAAGAGGCTGGATACCTTATTCTGGTGACACTATTAGACGCGCCCTACTCTGTAGTTGTTACAAAGAGTTGTAAAGTGCTACATAGATATGATCCTAATTTGTACATTATATGCCATGAGAAGTGAGGGTGTCCTATGCAATGAGTTTGCATAAGAACAGGACCATGAAATAAGTCACTTTTACTTTATAACGTTGTTTACTGTTTAAGACTAACTATTTCACCTAGATGACCTACGTAACTCAATCTTAATCCTGAGCTAACTATGAACTCCTGTTTTTTCGGGATTGCCCTTAGATTTGCATAGTTGAGGGTTGACTCAATAGTGATGGCTCAATAAGACTCCCATTTCAGGGGTAAGACCAGATAGATAGCTGGGGACATAGGATGCAAGAAGTAGTTTGCACCTACCCGATTTAGGGATAGAAGAAAGGTTGTTCTCTCAAGTATTGAATCCAGGTATTGAACAAGGGGCCACACCCTCTCACTGGGCTGAGAGAGTTTGGTTTGGTGATTGGATCACAAATCAGTTGTTCATTAGAGTATCAGTAAGGACCTAAGGAATAAGACGTAATCTCAGTGGTAAAATAGATATTTGACCCACCGTTATTACAAACAACCTGCGAAGGGTTGACTTGCTGATTATGGTTAAATTGTGGACATAATATATCTATAGTGAGGGGAGTGCAACTATGGGGTTTAGTGGAGTGACCCATTAGTTAATGAATGGAGATTAATTTGGTTTAATGAGTTTATCCAATTAATCTTGGATCGTTGGAGCCCATGATCTATAGATCCGCGAGGTCCCCCTATTAGCTCGTAACGAACAAGCTCTAGAATAGCGTGATAAGTTAATTTGAAACGTTCAAATTAGAATTAAGGGAATTAGTAATTATATGAGATATAATTATATGTTTAATTTTAGAATTAAACAAAATAGGAGAATTTATATATTTAAATATGATTTAAAGATAGATATGTGTTAAAATTAATTTAATATTTGATATTAAATTAATTAAGTTTTATTTAATAATTAATTTATGAAATTAATTAATTTTTTCATTTTTTAAAATCAAAATAGATTTTAAAAAATCAAATTTTGATTTTTAGATAAAATTGAAAAAAGGAAAAGGAAAACCAAAAACACACAAAATGGAAAAAATAGTTTTTTCATTATCTATTACCTAAGTAGCTCACTCAAATGGTAATATCTTTGCCTTGTCTTCTCCAAGCATGAGCTGCAACTCATGCAACTCTTTTCTTTGCATGTTGATCTACAATATAATGAAAAGATTTGAGTGGAAATTGGGCATGCAATCCATAGAGAATTTTAGAGAAAATTCGATTTGAAGAAAGGTTCTTCAACAAGGTTGTAGTGAGTATTTCTCCTTCTACCCTTGTTTCATGTTTGTTTTGAGTCCCACAACTCAATCTAGAGCACCAAGAGAATAGTGGGAAAGATCTTAAGATAGTCTATAACAAGATTTAGAGAAGATAGTAGCTGGTGAAGGAGCTTTGAAGAAGTTCTACAAGAGATATGTCTTGAAACTCATTTTTCCTACAAACGCATGTTTTATATTTTGCCAAAATTAGTGAATTTGAATGCCTAGATGATCCTTGTGTCTCCATTGCTGTTGATACAATCCTACATATTCTGCTCATCGACCCTCATAATTCTAAATAAAAGGTTGCAATAGCTTGTATTTCTACACGCTATCAATAAACATTCAAATAGAACTATAAGCATGTTAGAAAAGAGAAAGAAGAGAATAAATCAAACTTCACCTTTGTTGATTCTTCTAGCTTTCCTTTTCAACCGTTAACAATGACCTCGAACTTCTCCAATGAAGAAGGACACCACCAATAAAGTTACCTTGATATTCTCTAGGATTCCAAAGAACTTGGAAGAGTGGTCTTCAAGAACTTTTGAGGAAGAAAATGATAGATTTTTAGAGAGAAGTTAGAGAGAATGTAGATGCTAGGTTTTTCTTTTTATGTAATCAAAACCCCTTGCCCAAAATGCGCTATAAGGATATATTTATATGGAGAAGGGTTAACCCCTTCTCCAAGTATTTCTCGTTATACTCTTAGTGCTAATTAATTAAATAACCCTTATTTAATTATTTGGTACATTAATTAAATGACTATATATTAAATCCTATTTAATATACATTTAATTAATCATCATAAATATCATATATTTATATGTACCTCAAATCTCCATTATTTCTTAATCAATTAATTAACCATTAATTAATCAATTAAATCATATTTAATATGGAGCTAATTAACATATAGATATCACATATTTATATGTATACATCTCTTTAAGAATCTAATTCATATAAATCTAATATTTGAATCTTATTCAGATATATCTCTCTTACATAATTGGGATTATAGATCATATAAATAATTAACCATTATATATTAATCTCATTAATATAAAATTCTCTTGTTTGATTTGAACATCACTATCCTTTAGTGAGCTAACAAGGGAACCTTATGGACCTACAAATTAGAAGCTCCAATGATATGAGATTATTTGATTAAACTCCTTTAATCCAATTAATCAATATTCATTAACTACCGATCACTACACTAAAGACCGATAGTTGCACTATTCGCACTGTATATATATTTATGTGACCATGGATATAACCAATCAACAAAGCAATGACCTTTCATAAATGCTCATAACTATAGCTGGGTCAAAATACCGTTTTACCTTTGCAGTTACATCAAGTACCACTGATTCCTCTAATGAACAAATTGTTTATAGTCCAACTATAAACTAACACCTCTCAAGCCAGTAAAAGGTTGAGACCTCATTGTTCAATACTCGTAACCAACTATGAAGAGAGCAATTTATCTACTTTCCCATAAATGAAAATGAGTGAATATCATCTTGTGTAGTTGTGTTCCCAACTCCCTAATGAGACAAATCCCTAAAATGGTAGGCTTATTGAGTCGGCTATCATGGCCACTCTCACCCATACAGATCAAATGATTTATATCATAAACAGAAGTTCACAACTCACTCAGGATTAAGATCAAGTCTCCTATAGTCATCCTAGTAAAACATTAGCTTCTTCAAGTAACAGTGTTATAAAGAGAAACTAATTATTTCATGGTTCAGTTTATGTATAAACTTCTTTATACAGGATACCCCCACTCACATTTCTTTACAAGAACAATATGGTTCGTATGGTTTATAACACTTACATCTCATGTAACAATTACAACGTGGGTCGTATGTGTAGTGTTACCAAGATAAAACACCCAACTTTCATCCATTTACTGCAGATCTTTTAGGTTATTACTAGAACATGAACCACCTTTATGTCAACCACACACTGTTCAAGTGACATCATATAATTTTGGATCTTAATTTATTGAATCTAATTAATGCTGTCTAAATGTCAAATAAAATATCTCTAATTTTATTAGATAGATAATTTGCAAACAAAACTACAAACCATGTGATACACTAGATTTAGGACATCAAACTGAACAACCTTGTCGTCCGAGCCAATTGTGAGTGAGTATTCAAACATTTTTATGAAGATTTCCTCAAGCGGGATCGAATCCTTCAGTGCAAGCGTCTTGTGAGAACGCCTTACATCCCACAATTTGATTTTTACAATAAACAAAATCATTATACTAAACAGAATGTATAAACATATAAATTAGCATGCATTAGGAAAAAGATTAGAACGATTCTTACCTCTGTAGATTCTCTAATGTCCCGAACAAGCCTCTCCAAGTTTACAACGAATGGATCTCCCAACGAATGAATCTCCAAATGATCTTGATCACAAATAACTCTTATTCTCTTAGGACTCCAATAGAGGTAGGTGGTATCCAACTATTGAGAAAGGGAAAGGGAGAGGAGAATAAGGTTTTGGAGAGTAGAGAGACTCAAAGAAAATTATGCACAATAACACTACGGTATTGTATATTGTCAAAGTTTCTATGTATGAGAATGTATGTTTCAATGTGTTCTCAAAGGGTCATAGGGAGGTCTTTATATAGAAAAGGGGTCAGCCCTCTTTATTCAAGTCCTGGAGACACCACTTAAGGGAACACTCATCTACTTACCCTTAAGGCGGGAATGAGTGAATTTAATCTTGTATTATTATGTTCGCAACTCCCCACTCGGTCTTGTCCCTAGAATGGTAGGTATATTGGGTCGGCGAACTGGCCACCCTCACCCATACAAATCAAAGGACAATCTCTCGTGAACAGGAGTTTATAATATACTCAGGATTAAAACTAAGTTTCCTAGGTCATCCTATTGAAATAGAAACCTAACTAGTTAACGGTGTTAAATCTAGTTACTACTTCGTGGTCTAATCTTATGCATACCCATTACATAGAATACTCTAACTCATATGTCAGCTACACAAACACGTTGTATCATTGTGTTTGTATTAAATACAAAGTGAGTTGTATTCATAGTGTTACTAGGATAAGGTACCCAACCTTATCTCTATACCATAGATCCTTTAGGTTGTATCTTGAATATTGATCCCTAAATGTCTCTACATACAGTTAGGGGTGGACAGTGAAACTGCATAAACCGAACCGATTTGCAAAATTGAACTGAACCGAACTGAATTATCAACAAAACCAAAAAATTTAGTTCTATGTGGTTCATTAGAATTCCAAAATCAAAATTAAACAGTTCGATTCGGTTTAGAGTTCGAAAACCACTTCTGAAATCAAACCAAACTGTTCTAATATATATATATATATATATACACTTATAAGTTTTAGGGTTAATGTTTTTACTAGAAACTTTCTCAGATCTTCTTTTCCCTCTCGACTGATGACTCAACCTTCAGTCTCCATCTCCTTCTCTTCTCCAAACCTTCCCGATTCCACTCGGCACTTGGTCACGCCACCCTTGCATCGTGCATCAACACCTCGTCAGCTTGTCACTACTACATCAAGTCTCTATTCTGATTTTTTATTTTTTTGTTTTGATTCCATCTGACACAACACCCCTCTATCGCCATCTTTTCTGTTCCGATCCTATCGGCGCCAACACCTCAACTTTTCCAGTCCTCAAGTAAGCTTTTATATCTCATTCTCTCAGTTTATTTTCTCTCAGTTTTGATTTGGATGTGATTTTTAATTTTTTTTTTCTCCTTCGCCTTTGATTTCAATTAGGGCATAAAACCATAATCTTTGTTTCTCAACCGGACATCTCTCTAACTTCGATCCATTTTTCAGGTTCATTCCTATCTCTCTCATTTTTTTTATCCAGAATTGTAGGCACCATTAAAATTTTGCACGAGATCACCAAAATGCAGCATAAATTTTGTAGGCAATGTACATCTATGCTCTGTTGTTTCATAACTTTATTAATTTTTAATTAAACTAATTTTAATCCTTCATAATTTCTTATTTAATTCATACAAGTGTGAGTTTCGGTCTTATTATTATTAGTCACAGATCAATTTTACCTAACTAAATTTGGCAATTCCTAAATTTTGGAGTTGCTGTCTTATTATTATTAGCCACAGATCCTTCATATTTGACAATTCAAAGTGATGAGACAGTTTCAAAGCCTGTAAATGGAAGAAAGAGGAAAAATTCATCTATGGTATGAGATCACTTTACTAAATGTTCTAAATATAGTGATGATGATCCACATGCTAAATGTAACTATTGTGGTATGGTGTATGCATGTCATCCTAGAAGGAATGAAAATTCAATTATGAAAATGCATATTGAAAATTACTGTAAAAAAAGTCCTTATCAGATTAAGAAGTGTAAGTTAGATGTAACACAAAGTAAGTTGGTATTTAAGAAGAAAGAGAGTATTGGAGATAGTTCACATTCATTCGTTAGTTAAAAGATGTTTACTATTGAGAGTGCTCGAAAACTACTTGCTGAAATAATTGTAATTGATGAGTTGCCATTTAAATTCATAGAAAACCAAGGATTTAAGAGGTTGGTGAATGGGACTTTGGCGTTAGCGTTAGTAGAACCAAATTTTGTTCTCCCTTCTCGAAAAACAATTGTTAGGGATAGTTTAGGAATATATGATAGCATGAAAGAGAAGTTGAAAGATATTTTAGTGAATCAAGCATATAGAGTGTCACTTACAACCGATACGTGGTCATCAATCCAAAATATGAACTTTTTGGTTTTGTCTGCACACTTTATTGATAAAGATTGGAAATTACAAAAAAGAATTCTTAATTTCACCCAAATCGAGAACCATAGAAAGGAGACAATAGGAAAAGAGGTCGAGAAATGTATATAACAGTGGGGATATTGAAAGGGTGATGACATTGACAATTGATAATGCTTCGCCACATGATACTGTCATCGCTTATCTGAATAAGCGTTTTAAGCATGGGTTGGTGTTAGATGGTGAGTTCTTACATGTTCAACATTGTGCACATATATTGCACTTAATTGTATGTGATGGCCTAAAATATGTTAATGATTCATTGGTTCGAATTCAAGATGTCGTGAGGTTTGTTAGACTTTCTCCTGCTCGACTTGCTATATTTAAGAAGTGTATCGAAGAGAATAACATAATAGATAGTAAAAGTACGTTGTGTCTTGATGTTCAAACTAGATGTATTTCTACTTATTTGATGCTTGAGGTAGCTGTAAAATTTGAAAAGTAATTTGAGAGGTTAGAAGTGAAGGAACTGTAATTAAAGAGGACCTATGAGCGAAAGCGGATCATCCAAACTCTATTGTGAAAAAGAACACATACATTCACAGTCATACTAAGCAGATTATGCATTAAATCATAAATTATAGCATGCTTTGAATTAAATACAAGGGATCAAGAAACAATACCTTTGAAGAACCTTTCTTCAAGTGAATCCTTCAATCAAACTCGAATGCAATGAGCGACTCGAACTCCCTCGAACAGCAATGAGTATCAACTCGATCCTTAAACAGAACCAGAAACAACCATTAGATTCCCTTGATATTCTTGGTGTGAGAATCTAGGAGTTATGGGCTCTGGTTTATTTAGATTAGAGGGAAGATTTGGAGTGGAGGAAGAGACAATTGAGTAAATGATGACAGTATCGTGTAAAAGATGAAGTCTCTCGCATAGACTCGATACTTGGTCGTTTAGTCTCTCAAGTTATCTTCTAGTAAACTCGATGCTATCGTGTAGTCACTCGATAGTGAATAATGTAAGCCGTATGAGATTTTGAAATCTAATTTCCTTTTATTCCACAATTGCCATAAAACCGCGTAACCAGGTTATTGAGAAAAAGAAATTTAATTATCAAATAGTTAATAAATTATAAATAAATACAATAACTAACTTATCATATTATATTTATAACCTATAGTTTTAATATTGCATTATATACAATATATAAATCATAGTTTCTTTTTAATTTTATGGCATTATTTATATTAAATTTAATAACTATGAATCTTATTGATAGAAATCATATTTGAATCATATTCAAATATTAGTTCCTTCAATCATGCAATAATGTATCAAATACTTTATGTCAATTATATCATATATAATTGAATTAATTGAATTATATAATATATAATCAAATTCCCTCTCATTAAATTGAACACTTCAAATTAACCCAAAAACTGATTCTCAACTTGAATCCATTGAGCTACCAATGGGCCTTATGAACATGTAGCTTGAAGCTCAAATGGCAACGGTACGTGAATAACTAACTAAACACTTTAATCACATTATCCACCATCTGTTAACTATCAGACACTCCAGTAAAGACCGACAGCTGCACTCTTTGCACTACAGATATATTTCTGTGTCCATTGGATATAACCAATCAACAGTACGATGACCCTTCACAAATTGCTCGTAAGTACAGTTGGGCCAAATTATCGTTTTGCCCCTGTAGTTACATCTAACTCCTTAAGTACCACTGATTCCTCTAATGAACAATAGATCACAGTCCCACTATGACTAAACCCCTTTTGGGTCAGGAGAGGGTGTGACGGCACATTACTCAAGCCCCAGAATCAAACCTTAAGGGAGAAATTTATCTACTTACCCCTGCTTTGAGGAATGAGTGAATTCCATCTTGTGTAGCTGAGTTCCCAGCTCCCCAATCAGATGAATCCTCAAAATGATAGGCTTATTGAGTCGGCGATCTGCCCACTCTCACCCATGCAAATCAAAGGACAACCTCTCATAGGCAGGAGTTCACAACTCACTCAGGATTAAGGTCATGTTACTTATGGTCATCCTAGTGAAATGATAGTCTTAATTATGAACGACGTTATATAACGAGACTAAACATTTCGTGGTCCGGTCTTATACAAACTCCTTTGTATAGAATATCTCCACCCGCATGTCTAATACATGATGTTAGGATCAGATCATTTGTAGTACTTTACAACATTTATTACACCTACAAAGCAGACCATACTCGTAATGTCACCAGGATAAAGTAACCCTCCTTATCCATATACTACAGACCATTTAGGTTATCACTTAAAACACGATCCACTTGTATGTCTCCACATACATGTTTAAGTTACAACGATAACCATGGATCTTAGTTTATTGGTTTGTGATTAATGTAACTAAAATATCAAATATTTCATAGAGTGGAGTGAATAAAATATCATATATTATAAATCACAAATTGTTTGTTCATACAAGTGTTTACAAACTACAGGACCCTACGAGATTTAAGGTATCAATCCCAACAAGAAGACTACGATACAGTCTACATGAATGAGGAGGAAAAACCGACCCCCAAGGATTGCAGAATTTCCAGAATATTTACCAAATTCTTGTCAGTATTCTATGAAGTAACTGTTAGGCTTTCAGGGTCTTTATATCTATGAGTTTTATGGCAAAAAACCTAACAGACTTCACTTGAACTGAAACTCTTGTTAATGGGTCGTACAGGATATCGAAATCCAAAAGGCAGGATTATTGTGAATAAATACAATAACTAGGGCATCCATATTCCCAGTACACATCTCCCCTTGACCTAGATTATACAATGTACATGTCTTGTAGACCTATACTCTCTAGATGACCTTCAAACACTTTAGCCGAGAGAGCCTTCGTAAATAGATCAGCAATGGCTACTGCCCTACTGTTGTCACAGTATAAGGTGACGGACAAGTCTATATTTGGAATCACTTCCAAATCGCTTAGGAATTTCGCAAGCCAAACTTCTACCTTTGCTGCTTCACAAGCAACTACTTACTCAGCTTTTATAGTGGAATCTGCAATACATCCTTGCTTGATACTATGCCACATCACAACTCCCTTATTCAGGTAAACACTGATCCTGACGTGGATTTCTTAGAATCCTTGTCAGTTTGAAAATCATACTCGGTGTATTCTGTAAGAATCAAATTCTTTGCTCCACATACTAGCTTATAGTCCCTCATTCTTCTAAGATACTCGATGATGTTCTTAACCATAGTCTAGTGGTCTAACCCTGGATTAGAGTGACTATTCCCACTGCATAACAAATGTTTGGCCTAGTGCAAGGCATAACATACATTAAGCTGCCCACGACTGAGGCATAGGGAATACGTCTTATATTCTCAACTTCTTGAGGTGTCTTAAGACATTATTCCTTAATTTCATACATCATTCTCAATGAGTACGATATCGTCCACATAAAGTACTAGAAAAGCTACTTTATCGTTGATGATTTTCTTATAGATACAGGGTCTATCAATGTTTTGATCACTGTATCAAATCTAATGTTCCAAGATTTGGATGCACGTTTCAACCCATAAATGAATCGATTCAGCTTGTAAATCTTTTGCTTTTGACCTCGCGCTATGATCTCCTCGGGCTAAGACACAAAGATATTCTCTTCAAGATTATCATTTAGAGAAGTATTCTTGACATCCATTTGTCATATCTTATAATCATAATTTGTGGCAATGGACAAGATAATTCTTCTAGACTTAAGCATAACAACAGGGGGAAAATTTTCCTATGGTCAACTCCTTCCCTTTAGGTATAACCCTTCGCTACAAGTGTAGCTTTGAAGGTCTATTTCTTTCTAGGTACATCTCTATCTTAGAATATAATATTTGATATTGCGATCAAATCTTATGGCTTTGATCAGAATGTTGATAAGCCTTGTGTTTACAAGAAAATCATCAACAACTCAGTAGCTTTCTTCGTGCCATATGTGGATGATATCCTACTCATGGAGAATGATGTAGATTTTCTAACTGATGTAAAGAAATGGTTGGCTACTCAATTTCAAATGAAAGATTAGGAGAGGCGCAGTTTGTTCTAGGGATCCAGATCATCAGGGATCGTAGGAACAAAAGGTTAGACTTATCTCAAACATCGTATATTGACAAGATCCTTATCAGATCTTCGATGCACAATTCTAAGAAGGGTTTATTACCTTTCAGGCATGAAATTGTATTGTCTAAGTAGCAGTGTCCTAAGATTCCTCAAGAGGTTGAGGCAATGAGACGAATTCCCTATGCATCGATCGTTAATAATCTTATATATGCAATGTTATGTATCAGACCTGAAATTTGCTATGCAATAGGGACTGTCAGTCAATATCAATCCAATCTAGGATTAGATCACTAGACAACGGTCAAAATGATCCTCAAGTACCTTCGGAGAACGAGGGACTATATGCTTGTGTATAGAGATAAGGATTTGATCCTAACAAGATACATGGACTCTGACTTTTAGACTAATCGGGATTCTAAAAAATCCACATCAAGGTCAGTGTTTACTTTGAATGGAGGAGCTATAGTTTGGCGAAACATCAAGCAAGGATGCATAAAAAACTTCACTATGAAAGTCGAATGTAGCTGCTTGTAAAGCTGTTAAAAAGGTTGTTTGGCTTAAGAAATTCCTTACTGGTTTAGAAGTTGTTTCAAATATGTCTTTACCCATCATACTTTATTGTGATAACAGTGGTGTTGTGACAAATTCTAAGGAATCTAGGAGTCATAGAAGAGGTACAACACATTGAGCGAAAATGTCACTTGATTTGGGAGATTGTGCATTGAGGTGACGTGATTATCATGAAGATTGCTTCAAAGCACAACGTTGTTGATCAATTTATGAAGGCTCTCACGGCTAAAGTGTTTGAGAATCACCTAGAAAGTGGGTCTATGGGACATGCAGTATATTGTCTAGGACAAGTGGGAGATATTACTGGGGTATAGTGTATGTCCTAGTTTATTGTCTTTTGTACTTTATTTGTATTGTACATTAGGGTCCCTAAGCTTTAGGACAATTGGGAGATTGTTGGGATGGTGTCCTAAATATCTTGTATTCTCGTAGTTTAATTTGGATTTAGTTGCAATTTTCTAATAAGATTTTATTTAACAATTTCAACATGTCGAATTCTTATAAAATACTCGTTTCCACTTTAGTTAACGGTAATAACAATTCAACATGCAAATTAAAATTACTAGCAATGATGATTCAAAACAAGTTTTAATAGACTTGGATAGTGGAAAATGATAAAAAAAAAAAAAAAAAAAAGAAGACTTGGATAGTAGATTCATGTGTCGCTAATCATATCCGTACTTTCTCTCAGGAAACAAGTTCCTAGAAACAATTTACAGAAGGTGAAGCAACCTTTAAGGTAGGAACCGGGGAGGTTGTTTCAGCTAAAGCAGTGAGAGATATGAAGTTATTTATAAGAGATAGGTACATTTTACTTGAAAATGTTTATTATATTCCTTCTATGAAAAGGAATTTAATATCTGTCTCATGTTTACTGGAACAAAATTACAAAGTTTCTTTTGAAAATAATGAAGTATTCATTATTTCAAAAAATATCAAAATTTGTTCTGCGAAACTAGAAAATAACTTATACATGTTAAAACCGATTGAGGTTAAAGTCGTTTTTAACATAGAGATGTTTAAAACAACTGAAACTCAAAATAAGAAATGAAAAATTTCTCTAGAATCCTATTTTTGGCACTTGAGACTCGGTCACATCAATCTCAACAGGATTAAAAGATTGGTTAAGAACGGTCATCTAAATTAGTTAGAAGATAGTTCATTACCTCCATGTGAATCTTGTCTTGAGGGTAAAATGACTAAAAGATCTTTTTATGGAAAAGATCTTAGAGCCAAAGAACCTTAGAAGCTAGTACATTCAGACCTTTGGGGTCCGATGAATGTTAAAGCTAGAGAAGGGTAAGAGGAGGGTATGAATATTTCGTCAACTTTGTTGATGATTATTCAAGGTATGACTATATTTACCTAATGCATCATAAGTTCGAAACACTTGAAAAGTTCAAGGAATATAAGGCTAAAGTGTAGAACCAATTAGGTAAAAGACTTGAAACACTTCGATCAGATCGAAATGGTGAGTATATGGACTTAAAATTCTAGGACTATTTGATAGAATATGGAATTCAGTCGCAACTCACAGCTCCTGGCACACCTCAACAAAATGGTGTGGTAAAAAGGAGAAATAGTTTTTAGGAATGGTGTCCTATATCTCCTTGTAATCTCATAGTTTGTTAACTCTGCATAAACATATTGTTATTAATAAAATAAATGTTATTTTATAAGCATTTACTCAATCTAATAAACTAAAGATCCGAGATTATTTTATATAAATTTAAACAAGTATGTAGAGATATACAGGTGGATCTTGTTTAGATAATAACCTAAATGGTCTTTAGTAGATGTATGAGGTTGGGTGCCTTATCCTAGGGATACTACGGATACGACCCGCTTTATAGGTGTTACAACTGTTGTAAAGTGCTGCAAATGATCCGATCCTAATCATTCATGTGGAGACATGCGAACGGGGTATTCTATACAAAGAGTTTGTATAAGACTGGACCACAAAATGATTAGTCTCTTTGTATAACACCATTGATAATAGAGACTTATATTTCACAAGGATGACCATAGATGATATGACTTGAATCCTGAGTGAGTTGTGAAATCCTGCACATGAAGGCGGCCCTTTGATTTGTATGAGCGAGAGTGGCCAGATTGCCAACTCAACAAGCCTCATTTTGGGGATTCGTCTAATTGGGGAGTTGGGAACTTAGCTTCACAAGACAAAATTCACTCCTTCCCCGATGCAGGGGTAAGTAGATAAATTGCCCCCTTAAGGGATGATTCTGGGTCTTGAACATAGTGCCCTCTCTTGGGAAGAGAGAACTCAGTCATAGTGGGACTATGACTTATTGTTCATTAGAGGAATCAGTGGTACTTAAGGAGTTAGATGTAACTACAGGGGAAAAACGGTAATTTAGCCGAGTTGTATTTACGAGCAGTTTATGAAGGGTCATCGCACTGTTGATTGGTTATATCCAATGGACACAGAAATATCTCTGTAGTGCGAAGAATGCAAATGTCAGTTTTTAGTGGAGTGTCCGACAGTTAACGGATGGTGAATATTATGATTAAAGAGTTTAGTCAGTTATTCACGTACCATTGTAGCTTCAAACTACAGGTTCATAAGGTCCCCTTGATAGCTCAATGGATTCAAGTTGAGAATAAGTTTTTGGGTTAGTTTGAAATGTTCAAATTAACAAGAGGGAATTTGATTATATATGATATAATTGATATCATGTATTTGATTGGAGGAATTGATATAAATATGATTTATATTAAATACCATAAAATAGAAAAAGAACTATGATTTATATGTTGCATATGATGCAACATTAAAACTATAGGTCATAAATACAATATGATAAGTTAGGTATTGCATTTATTTATAATTTATTAATTATGTGATAATTGATATTTCTTTTTCTTCAATATCTACCTTAGTGGGTGGTTTTAAATGGTTTTATGGCTAACTGTGAGATAAAATGAAATATGATTTCAAAATTCACGATTACAACGAATCTCATAAGTAATCAAATTACTAATCAAGAGACTGAAGGATCGTATCGAGTTCATTATACGATAGAACTTGTTTCTACACGATTGAGCGTCGAGTTTACTATACGATAGTACTCTTTTACTAAACGATCAAGCGTCAAACCTATACGATAGACTTCATCTACTACACGATTGTGTGGTTGCATACTCGATCGCTACTTCAATCTTTCCCTCTACCTAAAATCATCTAGAGCTCACAACTACTGGATTCTCACACCGAGAATATTAAGGTAATCTTGTGGTTGTGTTCAATTGATTGAGGATCGAGTTATACTCGTTGCTGGTGTTCAAGGGAGATCGAGATCGAGTTCGAGTTCTTGATCGTTGTGAGTTCTTGTTTGTTGCGTTGCTAAACGATCGAGGGAAATACGTGAAGAAAGAGTTTTTCAAAGGTATTGTCACTCGATCCCTTGTATTTACTTAAGAAGCATGTTGTAATTTATCTTTAATTCACAATCATTTCTGTATGATTGTAAATGTTTGAGTTCGTTGACAACGGAGTTTGAACGATTTACTTCCGCTCAAAGGTCCTCTAGTTTTAGAGTTCCTTCAATAGGACCTTGTTAGACAAGGTTCGTTCTATGATGAGTTATGCCCAGTTGTAAAGTTCTTTTTGGGGACATGTAGTTGAGACTACGGTGTATATATTGAATATGGTTCCCTTGAAAAGTGTTTCTGAAATACCTTACGAGCTATGGAGAGGATGTAAAGGTAGTTTACATCAATTCAGGATCTTGGGATGCCCAACACATGTGTTGGTGCAAAATCCTAAGAAGTTGGAATGACGTTCAAAAGTTTGCCTATTTATAGGTTACCTTAAAGAGACAAAAGGTGGTTTCTTTTATGATCCTCTAGAAGATTTGTACCGACAAATGCAACTTTTCTAGAAGAATACCACATTAAAAACCATCAACCTCACAGTAGGTTAGTAATATATGAATAATTAGAGAAACGACAAATGCATCAACAAGAGTTGTAGATGAAACTGATACTTCACATCCTTCTCAAGAGTTGAGAGTGTCTCGACGTAGTGGGAGGGTTGTGCAACATCCTGGCTGATACATGGATTTAACTGAAACTCAAGTCATTATACCAGATGATGGCTTAGAGGATTTATTAACTTTCAAACAAGCAATGGAAGATGTGGATAAAGACCAGTGGATTAAAGTCATGGACCTTGAAATAGAGTCAATGTACTTCAATTTAGTCTGGGATCTTGTAGATCAACCAGAAGGGGTAAAACCCATCGATTGTAAGTGGATCTACAAGAGAAAACGAGACCAAGCTAGTGAGGTATAGACCTAGGTTATGCTTGTGGCAAAAAGGTTTACCCAAAGGGAAGGGGTAGACTATAAAGAAACCTTCTCTCCGATTGCCATGATAAAATCTATTAAAATACTTTTGTCCATAACTGCATTTTATGGTTTTGAAATCTGGAAAATGGATGTCAAGACAGAAGGGTTTATAGCACAGGGTCAAGAGCAAAAGGTTTGCAAGCTTAATAGATCTATTTATGGTTTGAAACATACGTTTCGATCTTAGAATATAAGATTTGACACTACATCAAATATTATGGCTTTGAAAAAAATGTTGATGAACCTTGTATTTATAAAAAAAAATCGTTAACAAAACTGTCGCTTTTCTGGTTCTGTATGTTGATGATATTCTACTCATAGGAAATGAGGTAGAGTTTCTGGGTGACGTCAAGAGATGGCTTACTACGAAATTCCAAATATAAGATTTGGGAGAAGCATAATATGTTCTTGGGATCCAAATAGTTTGGAACCGCCATAACAGAACTTTAGCATTATCTCAGGCATCTTATATAGACAAGATGTTGTCTAGATATAAAATGAAAAATTCAAAGAAAGGTATGTTACCTTTCAGACATGGAATTCATCTGTCTAAGGAAGAATGTCCTAAGACACCTCAAGAGGTTGAGGTTATGAAACGAATTCTATATGCATCAGCAGTAGGGAATTTAATGTATGCCATGTTGTGTATGAAGGAACTCTTATCAAAAAGTACCTATGAGCGGAAGTAAGATCGTTCTAAATTCATTGTGATAGAAATACAACATTCACAAACAAACATACAAGTTATGCATCACAGAACAAATTACAACATGCTTTTAACAAAATAAATACAAAAGAACAAGAGACTTACCTTTGAAGAACTTTTCTTCCCTTTATCTCTCGCTCTCGTCAAGAACAGCCCTTCTCTTTGTCGGTGCAACACCAAGCCAATCGTCTACCAAATCTCGCTATCGCTCAGCAAACTAACGGTCTTTTCTAGGAACAAGCAGCAAGGATGACACCACCACTCAGTGACCTTGGTATTCTCAGAGTGAGAATCCAGGAGGTGTGGGCTCTGTTAGATTTGGTAGAGGGAAGGAGGAAAGAACGATGATATTCAATGACCAAGCAAGTGGGAGAGGTTTGGAGTCTATCATATAGACAGGTGCTTGATCGTTTAGGTAATTGAGTACGCTCGTTTAGACAATCGTTTAGGTAATCTCACTCTCGCGCGCGATCTCTTAGTAAAGGCTACATAATCATTTAGTAAACTGCGCCTGTACACAATCTTTTAGGAAAAACACTTGAGCTGTTGTGTAGGCTCTGGTTAGCTAAACGATAGGTCGTGTATAATTAGTGAAGCGATTATCCGATTCCTTATAAAATGAAAACAATCTTCATTTTATCCTTTCAGTTATGAAAACTTAATGTAACCTCCCACTTTCACACACGGTTATGGAGAAAACTACCAACAATTATCTCATAATTGTTTAATTATAAATAAATATAACAACTAACTTATTATATTATATTTATAATCTATAGTTTTAATATCACGTCATATACAACATATAAACCATAGTCTTTTTCTCCTCCACTAGATATAAATCATATTTATATCCATTTCCTCCAAGTAATGTATCTCATACATCATGTCAACTATATTATATATAATTGAACCAGTTTAATCATATTATATATAATGAAACTCCCTCTTGTTAATTTGAACACTTCAAACTGACCCAAAAACTTATTCTCAACTTGAATCCATTGAGCTACCAAGAGAACCTTATGAACCTATAGCTTGAAACTCCAACGGTACGTGGATAGCTAACTAAACTCTTTAGACACAAGATTCACCATCTGTTAACTGTCGGGCACTCCACTAAAGACCAACAGCTGCACTCTTCTCACCACAGATATATTTTTGTGTCCATCAAATATAACCAATCAATAGTACGATAATCCTTCACAAATACTCGTAAGTACAGCTAGGTTAATTTACCGTTTTACCCCTACAGTTACATCTAACTCCTTAAGTACCACCGATCCCTCTAATGAAAAATATCTCATAGTCCTACTATGAGTGGACACCTCTAGGGCCATGAGAAGGTATGTGGTGCCACATCGTTCAAGCCCTGGAATCAGCCCTAAAGGGAGTAATCTATCTATTTCCCCTACTTCAGTGAAATAGTGAAGTCCATCTTGTGTAGCGGATTTCCCAGCTCTCTAATCAGATGAATCTCCAAAGTGGTAGGTTTGAGTCGGAAATCTGGCCACTCTCACCCATGCAAATCAAAGGATCACCCTCAAAGGCAGAAGTTTCCAACTCATTCAGGATTAAGGTCATATTACCTATGGTCATCCTAGTGAAGTGAAGTCTCTATCACGAACGATGTTATATAACGAGACTATAACACTTCGTGGTCCGGTCTTATACAAACTCCTTTGTATAGGAGCCTCTACTTGGATGTTTTTACATGAATGATTAGGATCAGACCATATGTAGTAAGTCACAACACTTGCAACTCTCTACAAAGCAAGCCGCATCCATAGTGTCACAAGGATAAGGTTTCCCTCTTATATCTATATACTACAGACCATTTTGGTTATCACTTAAGGCATGATCCATCTGTATGTCTCTGTTAGGATGATGTCCTAAACTCTCGTTGGGTTCTGTAGTTTGTAAATATAGTTTTGAAGAAACACTTGTGATGTATAATATATGATATTTTCTTCACTTTTGTCTATGAACATTAGATGTTTTATTTGCTTTACCATAAACCAATAAACTAAGATCCCTGGTTTCATTTGTAACTTAAGCATGTATGTGGAGACATATAGGTAGATCATGCCTTAAGTGATAACAAAATGGTTTGTAGTATATAGATATAAGACGAAATCTTATCCTGGTAACGCTACAGATGCGGCCCGCTTTGTAGAAGAGTTACAAGTGTTGTGACTTGCTACAGATAGTCTGATCCTGATCATTCATGTGTAGACTTGCGAGCGAGGGCGTTCTATACAAAGTAGTTTGTATAAGACCAGACCACGAAGTATAATAGTCTCGTTATATAACGTCGTTCATGACAAAGACTTCACTTTACTAGGATGATCATTGGTAAGATGACCTTAATCCTGAGTGAGTTGGGAACTCTTGTTTTTTAGGGCGGTCCTTTGATTTGCATGGGTGCGAGTGGCCAGATCACCGACTCAAACCTACACTTTAGGGATTTGTCTGATTTGGGAAATGGAAACTTAGTTACACAAGATGAAATTCACTCCTTCCCAAAAACAGGGGTAAGTAGATAAATTGCTCACTTAAAGGATGATTTCGGGGCTTGAACGATGTGGCACTACACACCTTCTCATGGCCCGAGAGGTGCCCACACATAGTAGGACTATGTTGTATTGTTCATTAAAGGGATCAGTGGTACTTAAGGAGTTAGATGTAACTACAGGGGCAAAACGGTAAATTGGCCAAGCTGTACTTACGAGTATCTTTGAAGGGTTATCGTACTATTGATTGGTTATATCCAATGGACACAAAAATATATCTATGGTGAGAAGAGTGTAATTATCGGTCTTTAGTGGAATGCCTGGCAATTAACGAATGGTGGATCTCGTGGCTAAAGAGTTTAGTCAGCTATTCACATATCGTTGGAGCTTCGAGTTATAGATCTATAAGGTCCCCTTGGTAGCTCACGGATTCAAGTTGAAAATAAGTTTTTGGGTCATTTTGAAGTATTCAAATTGATAAGAGGGAGTTCAATTATATATGATATGATTGAACATGTTAATTATATCATATGATTGACATTACGTATGAGATACACTGTTTAGAGGAAAATGATATAAATATGATTTATATCTAGTGGAAGAGAAAAGATTATGGTTCATATGTTGCATTTGATGTGATATTAAACCATAAGTTAATAAATATAATATGATTATATTTATTATTTAATTAAATGATTATCGGATAATTGTTGCCCAGTTTTTTCTCTGCAACCGAATGATATTGGAGGTTGCATTCAGTTTTCGTGACTGAAGGATAAAATGAAAATTGTTTTCATTTTGCAAACAAAAAATAAGACATTCGCTCACGTTTAGTATATACTGCCTATCGCATAGCAAACTGAGAGTCTATACGATAGCTCAAAGTTTCTAAACGATCGTATACACGTGCGCGTTCTTCTAAACGATCGCATAGGATTTGCTAAACGATCGTCTAGCTTTTTCCTACACGATCGAGCGTCTGAGCATTTACTAAATGATTATCTATACGATCGTGCCCGTTTAGCTAAAGATTGTGTACCTCTACCCAAATAATCAAGAATCGTCTATATGATAGGCTCCCAATATTCCCCTACTTGCTTGGTCGTCATATACGATCATCTCTTCCTTCTTCCCTTTACTAAATCCAACAGAGCCCACACCTCCTGGATTCTCACACCAAGAATACCGAGGGTTTCAAATGATGATGTTTTCCCTGTTGTTGTGTTCATGAGAAGTCTGTTCGTGGGTAGACGATTTGGTGGACGATTTGCTTGGACGTTCTCAGCGAGAGCTAGAGGAGCAGTCCTTGGACGAGAACGAGATTTTTGTGAAGAAGGGTTCTTCAACTTGTATGTTTCTTGTTCTCTTCTTGTTGTTGTTAAAGTTCAAAGCATGCTTGTAATTTGTTGTTAAATGCATATCTAGTCTGTTTGATTGTGAATGCGGTAATTCTGTCACAATGAGTTTGGGACGATCTTTCTTCCGCTCAGAAGTGAAGTATCTGTCATGAATGACATTATATAATGAGACTATAATACTTCATGGTCCGATATTATACAAAATTCTTTGTATAGGACGCCCTCGCTCGCATGTCTCCACATGAATCATTAGGATCAGACCATCTATAGTAAGTCATAACATTTATAACTCTCTACAAATCGGGCCGCATCCGTAGTGTCACCAGGATAAGGTTTCCCTCTTATATCCATATACTATAGACCATTTTGGTTATCACTTAAGGCATGATCCACCTGTATGTCTCCACATACATGCTTAAGTTACAATGATAACCAGGGATCTTAGTTTATTGGTTTGTGGTAAAGCAAATAAAACATCTCATTTTTCATAGACAACAGTGAAGAAAATATCATATATTATTACATCACAGGCGTTTGTTCAATACAAGTGTTTACAAACTACAGGACCCAACGAGAGTTTAGGGCATCATCCCAACAGTGTACTCGTCCCGACTTATGCTGCAGTTGGAATTGTCAGCAGATTTCAGTCCAATCTAAGATATGATCATTGACTGCAGTTAAGAACATCTTCAAGTATCTTCGAAGAACAAGGGACTACATACTTGTGTATGGGACTAAGGATTTGTTCCTTACTGGATAAAATGATTTTGACTTCCATACTGATATTAATTTAAGGAAATTAACTTCGGGGTTAGTTTTCACTCTAAATGGAGGAACAGTAGTATGAATGAGTATCAAGCAAAGTTGGATTGTTGACTCCATAATGGAAGTTGAGTATGTAGCTGCAAGCGAGGCATCAAAAGGAGCAGTATGGCTCAGAAAGTTCCTGATTGATTTGAAAGTGATTCCTAATATGCACCTGTCGGTCACCTTATATTGTGATAACAGTGGAGCGGTTGCAAACTCAAAGGAACCTAGAAGCCATAAACGTGGAAAGCACATTGAGAAAAAGTACCATCTCATCAAAGAGATTGTACACAAAAGAGATGTGATCGTCACGCAGATAGCCTCACAAGACAACTTGGCCTGTCCATTTACGAAGGCTCTCTCTGCTAAAGTGTTCGAGGGTCACCTAGTGGGACTAGGACTATGAGATGCTTAGAACTAGGGCCAGTGGGAGAAATAATGGGTATCTGATGCCCTAGTTGATTGTATTTATTCTATTGTATGTTTTCTCTCATTGAACTCAACATTGCATATATTTGTATATATCCACTGGAGTTTTTAGTCCAAGTGGGAGTTTGTTGAGGTGTATGTCCTAGAACTCGCAGTTAGTAAATTTAAAAATTTTCTATTATCAATAAAGATGTTATTCGACATTTATTCAATAAAGTTGTTATTTAATTTGTAAATTTCACTTATAAAGACTAAATCTAATCAACTAAGATCCTTAACTATTATATGAATACTTGAACTTTATGTGGAGACATAAAGATGGATCAAGTTTGAGTAAATAACCAAAATGGTCTATAGTATACGAACAACTCCTTGAGCGATCTTGAATACTACCACAGGAGTTACCTCATTATTCTTTGGGATTCCAATAGAGGGATAGGTGGTATCTAACTATTGGGAGAAAGAGAGAAGAATAAGGTTTTGGAGAGTAGAGAGGATTTATGGCTTAGAGAATTCTGGACAATAACAATAAAGAGTTATGTATTGTCAAAGTTTCTCTACAACGAGAATATTGCATTCAGTGCCTTTTCCAAAGGTTCATGGGAGGTCTTTATATACAGAAAAGTCAATCCCTTTCCCAGTATATTTTCCTTTTCTATAATTAATTAAATAACCTTTATTTAATTAATTAGTCAATTTAATTAAATAACACTTATTTAATTTTTATTTTCATAATAATTAAATAACATTAAATCCAATTTAATGTATATATTTAATTATCATATACATCCCCAATTAATTAATTCTTTGTGGATCTAATTCACTTGATTTAATTTGAATCTTATTCAAATATTACTCTCCAATTTAGTTATAGATCATATCGATAATTATTTATATATTAATCACATTAATATATAGTTTCCTCAAATTATTGAACAATTCAATATATCCCTTTTAAGTATCTATAGTAAGCTAACAAGGGGACCTGGTGGACTTGTAGGTCAGAAGCTCCAACGATACAAGATTAATTGGTTAAACTCATTAACCAAGTCAATCAATATTCATTAACTGTGGGTACACTCCATTAAAGACCCACAACTGCACTCTTCTCACTACATATATATTTTGTGTCCATAGATATAGACAAGTACTAGTAAGTTAGTCCTTCACAAGTGTTTGTAAATCCAATTGGGTCAAATTACCATTTTACCTTTAGGTTACCTCTGGCTCCTTAAGTATCAGTGATTTTTTTAATAAACAACCTATTTATGGTCCAACCAATAAATAGAAACCCCCTATCGAGCCAATGAGAGGGTAGAACTTTTTATTTAAGTCCTGGAGACACCACTTAAAAGAACCCTCATCTACTTACCCTCAATGAGGGAATGAGTGAATTCCATCTTGTATTATCATGCTCCCAGCTCCCCAAGTCTTGTCCTCAACATGGTAAGCATATTGGGTCGGCGAACTGGTCACCCTCAGCCATGCAAATAAAAGGAGAACCCCTCGTGAATAGGAGTTCATAATATACTTAGGATTAAGACTAAGTCACCTAGGTCATTCTATTGAAATATAAACCTAACTAGTTAACAGTATTACGTCTAGTGGTTACTATTTCGCAGTCCAGTATTATGCAAACTCATTGGATCATTTACGTTTGTATCAAATACAAAGTGGCTCCTATCTGTAGTGTTACCAGGATAAGGTATCTATCCTTATCCCTATGCTATAGACCCTCAACTATATCTTAAACATTGATTCTTGTATGTCTCAACAAACAGCTCAAGAATCATAAGACAACTTTAGATGTTAGTTTATTGGATTTAAAGTTATTTAAACAAAATAGACAACATCACAAAAAATAACATTTATTGATTTAACATCTATAACTCTTTATTGATGACGGTCAATTAATAACATTTACTATCTATGAGTTTTAGGAAATAAAACCCAACAAACTTCCACTTGAACTCAAACTTTAGTCAATGGGTTGTACACAACCCAAAAGGCGGGATAATGCTAAATGCAATAAACTAGGGCATGTATATACCCGTTACACTCTTCCACTTGTCCTAGATTATAAAATGTACATGTCTCATAACCTGGATTTTTTAGATGACCCTCAAACACTTTAACCTAGAGAGCCTTCGTAAATGGATCAACAATGTCATGCTCTAAGGTAATCGTTGTGACGATCACATCTCCTATTTGCACAATCTCCCTTATTAGGTGATAATTCCTCTCATTATGCTTCCCTTATTTATGACTGCAAGGTTCTTTAGAGTTTATATTGCCATAATGTTGTCACAGTATAAGGTGATAGACAAGTTCATATTTGGAACCACTTCCAAATCACTCAAGAACTTCCTTAGCCAAGCTGCTTCCTTTGTTGCTTCACAAGCAGCTACTTACTCAGCTTAAATAGTGGAATCTGCAATGCATCATTGCTTGATACTACGTCATACTACAACTCTCCTATTTAGGGTAAACACTTATCCTGGTGTGGATTTCCTAGAATCCTTGAAAATTTGGAAATCAGAGTCAGTATATCTTGTAAGGATCAAATCCTTAACTCCATACACTAGCTTGTAATTCTTCATTCTCCTAAGATATTTAAGGATGTTCTTAACCGCTGTCCAGTGGTCAAACCCTGGATTGGACTGATACCTATTGACAATTCCCACTGCATAACAAATGTCTGGTCTAGTGTAGAGCATGGCATACATTAAGCTACCCATCGCTGAGGCATAGGGATCATATCCTTAACTTCTTGAGGTATCTTAGGACGTTGTTCCTTAGACAAGTGAACCTCGTGCTTAAAAGGTAATCAATCCTTCTTAGAGTTATGCATCGAATATCGAGTCAACACTTTGTTGATATAAGTTGCTTGAGACAGAGCTAGCGTCCTGTTCTTATGATCTCTGATGATTTAGATTCCAAGTATATACTGCGCCTCTCCCAAATCTTTCATTTGGAATTGGGTTACCAACCATTCCTTAATGTCAATAAGATATCCTATATCATACCCAATGAGTAGGATATCGTTCACATAAAGTATTATAAAAGCTACTTTGTCTTTGATGATTTTCTTGTATATACAAGGTTCATCTACGTTTTGATCAAAACTAAAAAACTTGATCGTTGTATCAAATCTAATGTTCCAAGATCGAGATGCCTATTTCAACCCATAAATGGATTGATTCAGCTTCCAAAATTTTTTCTCCTGACCTTGGGCTATCAACCTCTCGAGCTGAGACATAAAGATATTCTCTTCAAGATTTCCATTCATAAAAGCAGTCTTGACATCAATTTTCCATATCTCATAGTCATAATATGTGGCTATAAACAAGAGAATTCTTATAGACTTAAGAATAGCAATAGGGGAAAAAAAATTCTCATTGTCAATCCTTTCCCTTTGGGTATAACCCTTTGCTACAAGTCTAACTTTGAAGGTTTGTACCTTTCCAGCTACATCTCTCATTCTTTTGTAGATCCGTTTACACCCTATGGGTTTGACCCTTTAAGGTAAATCTATAAGCTTCCATACTGAATTGGAGTACATAGACTAAATTTCAAGGTTCATGGCTTTGACTCATTGGTCATTGTCCATAGGTTTATAATAATTCAGGAAGCAGATTCTTGTAGTCCCAAAATTGTTATTCATTGCTTGTATATAGGACAATGGATCCTCAACACCATCATCTGGTATGACAACTTGAGTTTCTATTAAATACATGTAACAGTCAGATTCTATCACAACCCTCCCACTGTTGGTTTCAACATGCATGCATCGAAAGAAAATAGAATCATTAAGCACTCTATGTCCATTAATTTTAGCAATAAATCAAGCATGTTCATCAAATGAAAAGAGGGTTTCAAAACTACCTGTGAAGGTCTTCTTCTTTCTTCAAATTCAGCTGTAATTTACTCGTTGTGAAATACTAGAAGATCTTCCTTATTATCCACCAGGAACCTTAGATTGAGTTGTAAGACTCAAAAAAATCTGAATTAAGGGAAGAATCGAGGAAGAATACGTTGGATAACACTGAAAATTAAAGAACACTTCTCCAAGAACGCTCAACCAAATCCTCTCTTTTCATCCCATTTCAGCTGAAATTTCTGTATGTTTTATGAAACCATGCAATCAGATTGCATAAATAAACCACACATCATACTTCAACAAATTGGGTGGGATTGGAATGGAATAATGACTAAGTTGTTCATCCCAAAGTGGGAAAATCCCACTTTCGTGGTTTTTCAAAATTTCATATTTTTCTTTTTTAAATGTGTAAACAATTTTCAAAATCAAAATCTTTTTTAAGTTTTAGTTCTTTAATTTAAATGAAAAATTATTAATTTTATAAAATTTAATTCAATTAATTAATTTTCAAATAAAATTAATTATTAATTAAACAATTTAATCAATTCTATTAATTTAATATCAAATATTAAATTAATTAAATAGCAATTCCAGTACCATGAATCCCTATTCATGAATTTAATATTTAAATCATATTTAAATATTATCTGATTCTCTAATTTTGTTTAATTCTATAATTAAACGTGTAATTATATTGCATACAATTACTAATTCCCTTAATTCGAATTTGAACATTTCAAACTAACTCATCACACTATTCTAAGGTTTATTTTGTTTGTGAGCTAGTAGGGGGACCTAATGGACCTATAAATCATGAGCCTCAACGATCTGATATTAATTGGCTAAACTCTTTAAACCGAATTAATCCCCATTCATTAACTACCAGGTCACTCCACTAAAGCCCAGTAATTGCACTCCTCTCACTGTAGATATATTGTGTTCACTCGATATAACCATGATTATTAAGTTATCCATTCACAGGTTGTTCGTAATAACGACTGGGTCAATAACTGTTTTACTCCAAGATTACCTTTTATTCCTTAAGTTCCATTAATCCTCTAATGAACAATTGGTATGAGATCCAATCATAAAACCAAGTCCCTCTCGTGCCAATGAGATGGTAGGGCCCTTGTTCAAGACCCGGGGTCAGTACTTAAAGGAACAACCTCTCTACTATTCCTAAAAATAGGTAGGAGTGAATTCCATTTTGCACCCTTTGTTCCAGCTATCTACCCGGTCTTACCCCTGAAATGGGAGGCTTATTGAGCCGACGCTATTGAGCCAACCCTCACCCATGCAAGTTAAGGATAATCTCGAATAAACAGAAGTTCATAGTTAGCTTAGGATTAAGTTTAAGTTACCTAGGTCATCGCTTTGAAATAGTCAGTCTTAAATAGTAAACAATGTTATAAAGTAAGAGTGACTTATTTTTAGGTTCGATCTTATGCAAACTCATTGCACAAGATGCCCCCACTTCTCATGTCACCACATGAACGAATTAGGATCACTTCATTTGTAGCACTTTAATATGATTGTAACAACTACTAAGTAGGCCACATCTGATAGTGTTACCAGAATAAGGTACCCAACCTTATTTATGTACTATAGATTATTTTGGCTATTTACTCAAACCCGATCCACTCTTATGTCTCCACATAAAGTTTAAGTACTCATATAATAGCCATGGATCTTTTAATTTATTGGATTTATTTCTAAAAATAAATAAGCAATTCATATATTCGATAATTACTTTATTAATTTACAAAATAAGTTTATTGTTTACAAACCACGAGTTTTAAGACATAAAACTCAACACCCACTGTGTCTAGGCACTCTCAATGATTGAGAAGGACGAGACTAACCTAAAGTGTTGGCTCTTTCATTAACTCTTGATGAAGGACCAACTTCATCAATAACCCTTGTTGATTCTTCAATAGCCTCACTCAATACTACTTTCCTACGTGGTTAATGATATCTCATGTGGTCTTCTCTAAAAATGTAGCATTTTTCGATATAAACACTTTATTTTCTTGAGGGTCATAGAACAGACCACCTCTCGTCACCTAAGGGTAACCAACTAATTGGCACAATCTTGAATAAGGTTCCAACTTCTTAAGATTTTTCACTAATATATGTACAAGACAATCCCAAATTCTGAAGTAACGTAAACTTGATTTATGCCCTCTCCATATCTCGAAAGGTGTTTCAGAAACACTCTTCGAGGGAACATTATTCAAGATGTGAATTGCAATCTCTACTGCATGCCCCCAAAACGAGTAAGGCAATTGAGCATAGCTCATCATAAAACGAGCCATATCTAATAAGGTTCTATTTCTCCTTTTTGATGCATCGTTTTGCTGAGGTGTACCAGGTGCTAAGAGTTTGGATTAAATTCCATGTTTGATCAAATAGTCCTAGAATTCTGTACCACCTTGGCAAAGCAAATGTGGTGGCCAACGCTCTCAGTAGGAAGGCGGCTCACTCCCAGCCTTAGTCACCACATAGGTTCAACTATGTAAGGATTTTGAGTGTGTTGAGATCATAATAGTGGTGGGGGAAGTCACCTCACAGCTAGCACTGTTGACAGTGCAACCGACGTTGAGCCGGAGAATTATAGACGTACAACGGGGAGATTCATACCTTGTGTAGAAGCTCCGTTAGGTGGAGTTAGGATGGGACAACGAATTTTCTATGTCCTTGGATCATGGTTTTCTTTATCAAGGACGTTTATGCGTACCTGAAAACAGTGGTCTTAATAGCGAATTGTTGGCAGAAGCTCATAGCTCCCCATTCTCAATACATCCTAGTATTACCAAGATGTATCAAGACTTGAAATAGTACTATTGGTGGTTCAATATGAAAAGGGAAATAGTTGATTATGTCAGTAAATGTTTAGTCTGTTAGTAGGTGAAGACCCCGAGACAGAAGCTAGTGGGTTTGTTTGAGCCTTTGAACGTACCATAATGGAAGTGGGAGAGTGTTTCCATGGATTTCATTGTGGGTTTACCAAGAATAGCAAATGTTTATACAATAATTTGGGTGTTAGTAGACAGGCTCACTAAGGTGACACATTTCATTTCAGGGAAGCCCACGTATCCGGTGAGTAAGTGGGCACAACTATATATGAAAGAGGTGGTGAGGTGGCATGGGGTGCTAGTGTCGATTGTGTCTGATAGAGACCCTCGTTTTACCTCAAACTTTTGGAATAGCCTCTAGGTAGCGTTAGGGACTCAGTTGAATTTTTGTACAAACTTTCACCCTCAAAATTTCGGGAAAACGGAGCGATCTTGGAATACATGTTGCGAGTCTGTGCATTGGAGTTTTCAGGGAGTTGGGATACTCACCTGCATTTGGTAGAGTTTGTAATAATAACAGTTTTCAAGATATTTGTAAACCTCGAGCCTTGTTTTCCTTACTTCAGTATGTATAATCAATAATGTTAAGTATGATTAACTTATGATAGCAATATGCTTGTAGGGAAAAGTTTGAAAAGTAAGGGTAGAAGAAGGAAAAGACTCAAAGAGTTGAATCCTAAAGGTCTTTGGGTATTAAGTGCAAATGTGTTTGGTTAGAAGAGGGAAATCTGATTAAGTGTGGTAGCCTTAATAGACTTGATGACTAAGGAGGCATGCAGTAGCCATATGCTTCTAACGAGGTTGGTTGGGTGCAAGACTTATGTTGAGGTGAGGATGAAGGCAAAGAAACATGCATTGGTAAGGAAGCATTGATGCATAGATGAGGTGCGTAGTGCATGGGTGTGTGAGCATGGTTTGTGTGTTGGCCAAGCGAGGTGTTGAAGTTACAAAGATACGGATGCACGCAACATTGGGCAAGGATGCCTTAGGCGCTGGTGCAGCTTGTGTGTGCGATAGCCGAGCGTGATGCTTGCAAGCAAGTGACGCCACGTGACACTAGCCTAGGCATTGGCATGAAGAGGCACTGAAGCATGCGTTGGTCAAACATGGGCATGTGGTTGAGTGAACCGTGCACTGGGCCTGCTGTCGAGGTTAAGGAAATTAAACTCACTTAGTAGGCTAGCTGGCACCTTAATCTTGAGTTGAGGCAATGCATTTTCTACTATAAAAAAAAGAAAGCTGATGAGGCTCTCGGTTTAGTCATTTTACTTGGGTCAAAGAAGAAATTCCAAAGCTCATTTGAAGGTTGATGAGTGTTAATGAAGCTCTTGGGCTGCTGGAAGGAATCTCCCAAGAATTCGAGTTGAAATCTGAAGATTTACCCATATAGTCCAAGCTCTCGGATAACTTGAGCTAGAGGTGAAGATTGAAGATTTTCGGGCAGACCAAGAAGAATCTGAAGCCCAAATTTTAAGGTAAGCAAATTAAGACATTTATAAACAAGTTTGGAAAGGGATTTTTTCGAAATAAATTCTGGAAATAGAGTTATATGAGTTCAAAGTTGAATGTGGAAATTTTGGTTGATTAAGCAAGTAGCTGCTTCAGTTGAGTAAGCAGGCAGCTCGATCAGCCAAGAGAAGGTGTTGTGGATGCACACGCCCGCGAGGCGCTATACCAAGCATACGCGCAAGGCGTTGTGGTGTGTGAAGAGACACGCGCAGCTACGTTGATAAGCGGGCATTCACGCTTGAGCAAGGTGCGCAATGCATGGGCTTGTGAGCGAGATCTAGCACAAAGAGTGAGCGCTTGCTACCATATCACCTTGCCATTTGACGTAAGGTATATCCTAAGTATGCCATGCGTTAGTGGTCATGCATTGAGGGAAAAATTGACACTCACGACTAAATGTTAAGCTTGTTATTATAAGTAAAGTTCATTAGGAATCCATTAGTATTGACCACAAACATTTATAATTTCTACAGAGTTAACGCCAATAGGGAAGGCCTATCAACCCTAGGAAAGATGCCCAAGACTGTGAGTGACAAAGATTAAGTGTTTTACAAATGCTTTAATGAACGCATGTTTTTATTATAGCTATTGATACATGCTTTGAATGTTAGCATTGCAAAAGAATTTTCCAAGAAAACTAGTTTTCTTTAATGCATGCTTAGTTTAAAGAAGAATTAATGGAAGCATGATTTAAATGTTTTCCTTTAGTATGTTTATGAAGCATGTGTTGATTGATGCCTTATGTCTTATGGCATCTAAGCCTATGGTTCTAGTTTACAAAGTATGTTTTATTCTAAGCATAAGTTTTATGATGCTATAATGATGAACCTGATACTGAAGGACTTTGAGAAGGTATCTGAGATTGTTGCTTTAACAAGGAACCCGATATTGAAGGACCTTGAGAAGGTATCCGGGCCCTCCTAGTACCTAAGATATGACGATACTTAGTTATTACCACGTGCACATAGGTAGAGTTGATGTTGGTTGTGTTGAGATCACTCCACACCAACTAAGGATTGACATTGAGGGATTGAGCAAAAATGGTTCTCTCTCAACTAAGGTTTAAGTAATGATGTTTTATGAAGTTACAAAATTTAAATGTTTTATACACTGGCTACATAAGTTTTAGTAGTTTAAATGTTAATAAGTTTTAAAGTATGTGTTTGCTTGGTAGTTTTCAGTATATATGTTTTCTTTTCAAATGGTCACTCACTGGGCTAGTAGCTCATTCTTTCCAATGTTTTCTTTTTCCTATGTAGCGGTCAATTCCTCAGAAGATAACTACGCTACTGCTCTATCACTCAAAGTACAAGTTAGAAATTAAAGGAAAACTAGGTGTTTATCTTGGCTATATCTGTAATGATGTTATGTTCATGTTTAGGGACTTGCAAGGAGTTTTTGGGACCCACTAGGTTTTGGTATCTGTAATTATGTTATGTGTGCAGTGTGTGCTAAACCCTGGTTGCTCAGGTTATTATATAAAGTGACGATAAAAGTTGTAAGTAGTGTTATCTTGTATCCAAGGTCGTTTAAGCAGGTTAAGGAAGTCTAGACGGGTTGTAAGTGCCATAAAAGGGTTGATAATTGTTGCCATCACATTCTCTCCTCAATTAAGAGGGTAATCTGGGAGGGGTATGACATTACTATTGGCATGTTGTCATTTGAGGCCCTGTATGGCAAGGGTTGTAGGTCTCTCGTTTGTTGGGGTGAGGTTTGTGAGCGAAAGTTGATGGGAACTGAGCTGGTACAAATGACAAATGAAGCCATGCAGAAGATTAGGGTCCCAATGCTAATAACGCAGAGCAGACATTAGAGTTATGCCGATGTTAGGCGTAGTGATCTTAAGTTCGAGGAGGGGGATAAAATTTTCCTGAAGGCAGCACCTATGAAAGGTGTTATGAAGTTTGGAAGGAAGGGAAAGCTAAGTCTGCATTTTATTGGGCCATTCGAGATCTTAGAGCGAATTGATCATGTGGCTTATCAGTTGGCCTTGTCACCATCTCTCACTGTGGAACATAACGTTTTTCATGTCTCCATGCTGAGGAAGTATGTGACAGATCCGTCCCACGTGGTGGACTTTGAGCTTTTGCAGCTGAAGAAGAACCTAAGTTACGAGGAGAAATCTATCCAAATCCTAGCTAGAGAAGTGAAGGCTTTGCATAACCATGAAGTGGCATTGGTGAAAGTTTTATGGCAGGATCATCAGTTTGAGGAAGCAACTTGGGAATAGGAGAATGAGATGAAGACTTAGTGCCCAGAGCTCTTCCAGGATTAGAACTTTCGAGGACGAAAGTTTCTTAAGGGGGAAAGAATGTGACGTCAAAGAGTTTCAAGGTAATTTTAATTTGTTAATTTGGAATGTTATTGTTGGATATTAAAGAAAAAAATGGAATTGGATTTTTAGGATTTAAAAAAATATATATTTGGAGATTTGGACTTAAGGCAGTTTTAATTTGTTCTATTATGGGGGTTATTCGGGAGCTTTAGAGAATATACATACATATACATACATATATACATATACATACATATATATATACATACATATATATATACATTCATATATATATATACATACATATATACATACATACATATATACATACATACATATATACATACATACATTTGTTTAAGAAAAAAAAGGAGTTAGGGTTTGTTTAGGAGAGTATTTGTTTATAAATTAGGGTTAAAGTGACCTCGTTTTATGTGCAAAGAAAAAATAAAAGATTTTTTTTCCTTCTTCTCTCTTCTTCCCTTCGTGACCGCCAATAGACCCCCCTATTTTTTCTCTTCTCCTCGCGTGAGTGTCGATTGGGCTTCTCCTCCCAGTCGTCAGTCGTCGTCGCTGCTCTTGCATCGTTGGAGAGCCACGCTCGACGCCAAACATTTGATTGGTTCTGTGTTCGACAGCTTTAGTCGATGGCTCTAACTGTGCAAGCCACGCCTCTCTCTGACGCCGTCTCCAATTGCTCTTCCAGCCAACCGCGTCGCACGAGTCTGCCAGCAACACGTTCCTTTAGTCGCGCGACTTCTGCGGCCGCCATTCACCATTGCAGTTCGTTAGCCCTGCAGGTCCATGCGTGGATCGTTGTGAAGACGTCACTGATTTAAGTTATACCCATGATGTGTCGATGTTCATATCGGAGTTTCGAGGTGTTTTTCGACATTGTTCAGTAGCTTCGACAGTGAAATCAGGCGTTTTCGACGCACTTTAGGGTTAGGGTTAGAAAAGACGGGCGTCAAGAGAGCCGTCGGGAGTTCCACCCGACGCCCCTTTTAATTTGTTGGGAGTTCCCGGGGAACTCCCGACGCCTTTTTATGTCGTCGAGAGAGACTATTTCTCCTGACGACCAAACTCTCGACGCTCGATTTAGGCGTCGGGAGAACTCATTTTTCTTGTAGTGCATGTTGTAAGTCTTTGGGTTCACACCTTAGGTCTATGTTACGGTGCTCCCTTCGGATCACCACTTATGCTTATGACTGTATACCTCCAAGATCACTAACTTTGAAAGCGTGCCTTTAGGTTCGCCCTTTATGCTTATGCCTATGTCTATCCCTACAATATGTAATGTGCACTTGGATCCCGATAGGAAGGTTAACCGTTCACCTAATGGGCCCAATAGTGGGTCGTTGAGTATATTTTATACTCATTCTTTTCTTTCCATGTTTTTTAGGTAAGGGTAAGGACTAGACTGCGGATGATGGGAAGAATCCGTGACTCGGTTATTGGGACATGACGTCGTTTCCGCATTAGTTCATCTATTTAATTTGACATGGTTTGGTTTAGGAGTCTAGTTTCTTCAAAATTCTTGGTTTTCATTTGTTCATTTGTTAAATTATTTATTTGATTGATTTAATCTAAATAAGAGATGGGGGTACCCCGAACAGTATTTTGTGATTTTATTAGAGCTTTTTTTTAGTTGAAATAAAAGTTTTTTTCCTCTTCAAGAACCATATCGTCAAAGAAAAGTTTTTGTGTCATAAGAGTATAGTATAAAGTCGGGTCGTTACAACATGTAAATCACTACCAAGCTAAGTTCCCTTTGATATATTAGATATCTTATTTGTTGATCACATGCTTGAATTTGATCAATATTATTGGCTAAATTGTGATTAGACATTAATCAAAATATAACTTTTCATTAGTTCATTAGTTAAGGAGGGTGAGGTCAATCATCCAACCATAAACTAAAGGTAGTGCAAATGACTCCGTTTGGTGACCATTTGGTTTTTTGTTTTTGTTTTTTAAAATTAAGCTTATTTCATCCACATTTATCTACAATGATTTGTATCTTTCTTAAATATAATGGTTGAATTTTTAATCAAAATCCAAAAACAAAAACAACTTTTTAATAGCTAGTTCTTTTAGTTCTCAAAATTTGGTTAGATTTTTTAAATCACTAGTGAAAAGTAGATAACAAATGAAGAAATTTGGATGTAGAAGTAGTGTCCATAAATTTAATTTAAAAAAAAAAAAACAAATTGGTTACCAGATGGGACCTAAATTATGTATATTCAAATTTAACTTAGACATAACTATGTTAATGAAGGCTAAATTATAAGGTTAATGTTTCAACTTTGAGTTTTGCAACCAATGGATTCATAAGAAGTGTTTAATAAGCCTTTTGAAATTTTAATTTTGAATATATCTATTAAGCTTTTGAACTTTAAAATTGTTTAAGATATCTTAAACTTTCTATTTTTCATTGAAGTAGTATAAACATACTCTATATCTTTTTAATTAACGAATCTAATACTATAAAACCGAATATGTCCAATAAAAACTTGCACTTTTATTTTTGTATAAAATATGTTGGGAATGCGACCAGAGTCCCATATTGATCAGATAAGAGGATAACTATGTCTATTGGTATGAAGCATTCTGGGGTAAAACCAAAAACAAAGTCATGAGAGTTGATATCATGCCAAGGAGATCTTTGGATAGTCGTTGTGTCTAACCGGTGTTATCACAATCATGCCTCTGACTAGAATCCTCGGGTGAAGAATAATGATATAGTATAGTGAAGCCTCAAAAGTATTCATGGTTTGATCCGTGGTTGTGCTCTTTCATGGTGGTGTGCTTCAATGAAGAGGAATTAGCCTAGACAAAAATTAAATGGATGAAGATTGACCAGTTGAAGGGAGACTCAGTGGTCCTTTTCGAGAGGAAGATTATTAAGAATTTGGTATGAGGTCTTTTGATTTGAGACCAAAATCAAATTCACGAGGGGTTATGTTCAAATGAACAATATCATATCATTGTAGAGATATTTGGAGTGTCATTTTCACTAATAAAATATTACATGTAGTGTCAAACTTTTTGATCTAAAGTTTAAATAGTACATGTTTTAAAAATTAGATGATGATGTAACATATGTATTTAAACTTTGTTAATTCATTTGGTAGAAAAGGCATTTTCTATCTTTTCACCAAATACGCCTTTTCCCCTTTATTCTAATACGATAGAAGTTGTGTAAGGACATACCATATAAATGGAGAAATAAAATATTATATTATTTTTAAAGCAAAGTATCAAATTCCATACAAGAATCAGAGCTAACTATGAAACAAATCAACTTAAAATAATATTTTAATGAACTTCAATTGATATAGTATTGAATTATCGACTTTGAGTTCAGAGGTTCGATTCTTCCACCCTATACATTAATTATGATATTTTTTATAAAAAAAACTTAAAATAATTTTTTAATAAATTTATTTTGTTTTAAACTTCATGGCAATAATATAAAAAGAAAACATGGAACAAACAAAAGCAAACAAACTGTGAACTAAAAAAACAAACAAACAAACTAGGTGAGCGCACGACCCATACACTCCATTTTAAAAAAAAAATTAAAAAATTAATATAATAAGGATGTGGCAGGAAGTATGTATTATTTATGCAAGATGATAAATTATTTTTTCGGAATGATATTGGCCGTACACGTGGCAGCTATCAAATTTGAGTGATGAGATCATCCCCTAAAATTTCATTAATATTAAATAATAAAGACATGAACGTCTTTCATTAAAAGAAAATAATAATAGAGGCATAAATAAAAAGTAATTTTTTTAAGTAATTTTCAAATTGGATTATATTATGCTAGAGTATTTTAGTACCAAACATTTCAAAGTCAATTTGAGAAGGGAATTCCATATTTAGCTCGTTCATAAAATTTATTCATCCTTTTTTTTCCCCTTATAATAGATAGGATGGGAAATCGACCTTTGATTTTAAAATTAATAATATGAACACTACGTCAGTTGAGTTATGCTCATTTTGATACATTTTTATTGTTCTATCGATACATTTTTTTTTTGTTAAAAGCACGATACGGTATAATTTTATGCGTCAGATTGAAAATAAAAGTACGTTGTGTATCATTCATAAGCTACAACTATAACTTTTTTTTACATCTCATTCAATTATTTAATCATGTGGTACATTTTTCTTAATTTTTTTAAAATCAAATTTTTATGTGTATAATAGGAAAAAAAATTATACTACATCCCACCATTTATTATATGTCACATCAATCTATTTTTAAAAATAAAGTAAGTTTTATAATTATTAATATAGATTACGAGTATTTATGAAGATAAATTTATAAGAATATAGAAAATATGATAATCTCATAGTACAAAAATTGATTAACAAATATAAATGCTTGGAAATGTATTAGGTGATAGCAAATACTCATATTTATGAAAGAGCAATGATTACGTACAATCTTATTAACCACATACAAATAGAATTAGAAAAAATTTATTTTTCAGAAAATAAAAATACCATGTGACATTATTTTATTAGACAACAACCAAAGTTTTTTTTTTTTTTTTTTTTTTTTTTAGCAAAAGTGTGCGCAAAATGTAGTCTTGAAAAATGGATACATCAAAGCAAAAGAAGTAGGATAAGAAAAAGCTCCAAAAGAAAATAAAAGGTTGCAATAATTTACTTAAGAAGATTAATGCTTGTCACCATCTCAATCTCTTCTCAAATATAAAGTCAGCTTCTGTGGCTTTAAGAGAGAACGTATCAATTCCAAATTATCCATTAACGCTTAAAACAAGCTTTTCCAGTTTCTTCAATGGCAGACGCCAGAGATTTGATCACAAAATTCCGCCATTAATCTTTCGAGCGAAGGAGAACAGAGGATTATCATTACATTACAGAGCAACCTGAGGCCCACGAACACAGCAGAGAGAAGAGAAATTCATATTTTAGAGACAGCAAAATCCCAGTCAAAATAGTACAGAATTTCCCCAACTGTTTCCCTTGCGATCTTTCAATTAATTGCATTGTATAATCGTCTCTCTCTTTCTGTCAATTCTTCCATGGCGAGAATTGATTTACAGAGATAGATAGGGCTTCATAATCGACGAATCGCGAGTTTCTTTTCTCAATTTTCATCTCAAAGAAAAGCGAAAAGAGTGATGGATTTGAGGAAAATCGCGGTGATTGTTGAGGATGTTGAAGTAGCGAGAACGGCGTTGAAATGGACGCTCAATAACCTAATGCGCTATGGCGATTTGATTACTCTTCTTCATGTATTTCCTTCTACAAGATCCAAAAGTAGTTCCAAAGTTCGTCATCGCCGATTGAAGGGCTATCAATTAGCCCTAACTTTCAAAGACCTCTGCATCACTTTCCCCAATGTAAGAGTTTCGATTACAGATTTTATTGTTTCTTGATTCCTTCTGTTATACCAATGATTTGAGTAACGATAATCATTTTATAGGGTTATGTTACAGACAAAGGTAGAGATTATTGTGACGGAAGGCGATCAAGAAGGTAGAAAGATCGCGGCCATTGTTAAAGAAATTGGAGTTTCCGTGCTTGTAGTTGGCCTCCATAACTATAGCTTTCTGTACAAGTAAGTTTTTAGAATTAATCAATTATTACTACACTGTCTAATTAGCATTAACTTCACTGTGTTGATGGATTAATTTTTCATTGGGACTCTGGGAATCTTCATTAATTATGATCTTGATCTGCCATTAATGAAAGGGGTCCCGTCCTGTCTGTTTTCCAACTTCTTGTACCGAATGAATCAGTGCCAGAGAGATCTTCTTTCTTGATGTTTAAAAGTCAAGAACAGAGGATGTAGAAGTGAAACTTTCTGGGAAATTGCTCAAGAAATGGTCAACTTTGTTGGGATTAGAGAGTACCTGAATCGATTTAGACTTTTTTTTAATCTCTGTTTTATTATGTAATTACCATGATCATTGCCCAGATCCAGTCCTTGTAACTTGCCCTCAAACACAAGCTTTACAAACTCATCGACTCCAAACACGGTCATTTGTGATCTCCGACCTTCAAAATTCTCTCCAATAAATTCCAGTCATTTGATTTTTAGGTTTTTTATTCCAAGCTTGTTCATCAAATGCTCCCTTTATGATTTTGTACTTTCTTCAATGATAGAGGAGTGGGTTGTTTTTTCTTCCTTTATGGAAATTATGTGAATTTTTTCATACTACCTTCATTTATTTTTTGTTACTTCAATGTGCTATTAAAAATAGTGTAGAATTTACTAATATAAATGTGTGGTCTATTAATATTTTTAAATATAAATTTTTAGTGTAAGCAAAAAAAAATACAAAACTAGAAAATTTTCGGGTTCGTATAAAAAATGACGTGAAATTTAGGAATATTTGAAATGATTAATAAAGCAAAATTTATAGTGAAATAAGTAAGTAATAGGGAAAGAGAAAAAGGTTAGGGGATTTTTCATTTATATATTGAAGAGTTGATTGTCACAACTTTTGTGGCTTCTTGTGGTTTGATCTTTCATCACAAAAATGCCTCTTACCTGACAAATTTATTTTGAGCCAAAACCATAAATGGCAACGTTTTTGTGATTATTGGATAGACCCATTTAATCAGTCACTTTTTTCTTTTCATCCAATTAATATGTCATATTTTGATATGATCTCTAAATTTAGAGTCTTTGAATAAGAACTATCATAAAATTATAATAATCATTCTTACAATAAATATTATTTTGTAGTATCATATTAGCTACCGTCAACATTATTTAAAACTCTTATTTGTTATAGTATTTACTATTTGATACCGTTTTTATTATTTTACTTTCATCGTTTTATTTTTTATTTTTTATTACAATGTTTACTGTTTCTTTCTTAAATTAAAATAATTTATATCTCAAACATACTATTATATCCAAACATAAACTATTATAACCCAAAATAATATAGGACTATAATAACCAACTCTTTGTCCCAAACGTCCCCTTAATATGGTGGGAGGGAACTTTCCTTTCCTAAACTTAGGATTTTAAATCATGATTTATGGGTATATGTGAAGAATATGGTTCATGAAACTAATGCTAGGTATTGTCTTGGCTATAAAAATGATATGAGTTGGTAATTATTTGGTGAAATTTTACCTAATAACACATCTTCTAGCATGTCAATATTTGTGGTTTTTTCTTTCGTTTTTGGAGATGTGAACACTACTCTATATCAAATAGTAGTCAAATTACATGAGATTCATATGTCCAATGATTTTTGAATTTTCAATTTTAGTCACATTGTAATAAACTCCAAATTGAAGGTTGGAGTCCAATTAGACATAAAATTCAATTTTATATTTATTAGATCACTTATTTTCTTAAATTTTTAGACAGATTGAAACATATTGAATATAAAATTAAAAGTTGAGAGACATATTAGATATTATTTTTTAAATTTTATATATCTATTAGACGCAAAATTAAAATTTATAGATCTATTAAATACTTAAATAGCTAAATGGAAATATATACTCTGAAAGTTGTGAAATTGAGTAATTTATAATTTATCCAAAATTATTAGAAGTAGAGATCATAATAATCCTTTTTATTTTAGCATATCTAATTAGAAATGGGTTTTTTTTTTCTTTTTCTCTCTCTCTTTTTTCCTGAATCGGTAGAAAAGAAAATAATAATAATAATAATAATAATAATAATAAGCATTTGGCTTATGTTGATAGAATGGCTATGGGGGAAGATGATTTAGCAAGGATTTTCAATTGCAAAGTTCTGGCAATCAAACAAGCATCAACCTCAGCAGAAGAATCACATAAAACAAAAAATGTGGAAGTTATAGCTGCAGCTATGGACAGTTCAACCAACATGGACTTTTCCCAGATTGAGATTGCCAAATTACAGTAAGCTAATTAATCTAATCACTCTGGGTCCGTTTTGATAATGGTTTGTTTTTTTTTCCTTGTTTCTAAAAATTAAGTCTATAAACATTACTTTACCTCTAAATTTATTCCATTATTATTTATTTTTCACCAATTGTTTAAAAAATAAAATCAAATTCCAAGAACTAAAAAAATTAACGTTTGAAAAGTTGTTTTTGTTTTTAGAATTTAGTTAAGAATTCAACTAAATGTACTTAAAAAGATGCAAATCATGATAAAATATGTGAATGATTACCAAACGGGACCTCGACTAAAAAAAAATTTTATATTGGAAACAACTTTACTTCACAGTTACATTTGAATTTTGATTACATATACATTATGCAGAGCTCCTGAAATTCTTCCGCAGAAAATTCCATACAGAATCTGCCCCGACCCTTCTGCGATTATTTGGAGATCAAAGAAATCAAGAAGAAGGTGGACTTTGTGACGACGGGACCATCTTTATTTATCTCAAACTTTATTTCTACTAATGTTTGCCCCTGTTTTTTCTCTTTCCCACACCTTCTTTTTAGACATTGCCAATAATGGAGACTGTCTGGTTTTTGAGGTTGTCATTGTCGATGACAAACGTGCCCTGTACACCACACACCCAGAGTAGGAAAAAAAATGCATTAAAATTTGTAATCCATTTGATCTGATTTATACATATAGGTTTTGCAGGTCCCCCCACTACCCTGATCTTGTTTCTTTTCTCATTCGTATCAGTGTTCAATTTTAGTGTATTGTGTATAGTAATAACGTATGAGTATAGTAAGTTTTAATTTGGTAAATTATATATATGTGTGTTTATATATGGAAGCTTAAATTAGATAAATAAGTAGTCATGTATTAAATTAATTCAAAATAAATGAAAAGTCATTTTTATTTTAAAAAAATAATAATGAAAAGGCTGTGGACAGATCTGCCATTAGTCATTCATTAGTTGTTCTTGTATTTTCAAAAGAATTCGAGAAGATTGTATTATTTTTGAAAAAGATAAAAATAAATAAAAAGACACATTCGGCTGACACATCATTTTTACTTTTTAGTTTCTATCTCTTCCTTTGGGTTTTCACATCTATCCTCAAATCCGGCGATAACGATTCAACTCTTTCCTTTTGTCCGTCGCGCTGTAACTCAAAGAGAATACCTCCGGCAAGAAAACCCATATTCTCCGGTGCGATACAGCTCGAAAGTGTTCCTTTTTTCTGAAAAATTGAATCGAAACGTTCCGATTCAGCATGATTTGCACAATTCAGAAGCTTGAATCACACATAAAATTTGCAATTCATAACTACGAGTTGAATCGTTTTTCTTTAATTTCGATATGTACGTGAATCGTGCGTTTTTAACAGCCTTGCTTGAGACTTTTGTTTTTCCTTTAAAGTATAACAAAGATGGATAATGTACTTGGAGTATGTGTCAACTATCATTGAGCCCAAATCTAGAATTTTTGTTTGGAGGATTAGTTTAAAGTTTTGCAAAAATATTAAAACGAGTAAAAAAATTAAACTCTTAATTAAGTGCAGTAGGATTTGAAGGGGTTCATTTTACCACATGCAATGATTAGTAATACCTAATCATATGTTCTCATTCTCCTTATACACTAAAAATCAAATAAAAAATTAATTAAAAAATAATAAAATTATCACATGACACATTTTTATTGGGTGTTACCTCAGTTGCACTATTCTCAAGTTTTTTTTTTTTATCACTCTAGCAAAAGTCATATTGATGTCTAAAAAAGTCTTTGTTCTATACTAATATATAAAAATTCATTGAAGTGGAGGGAAACTCGAATCTTTCTAAGCCTATTATAAAAGAGCTATACTCATCTTGGTTACAACTATCGAGATTTTGAGAGTTTCTCGATGTTGCGATGATTGAGGTTTCTCGACATATATGTGTGTGTTTTTTTGTCTAATTAATAAGCTTTTTGTTTTTGTTTCAGTTCATAAATTTAATTAAGCTTTTTTTTATTAACTATATATATGTTTTGTTTTCCATTTGTTTGAGTTTTCTTTTTTTGCCCAAGAAAAAACATATATTAACTGAATTGTAATTGAAAGAAAATATTGGCAGAGACACGTTTCAAAATTAACTAACCCTAACATTTGATAACTTTTGCTTTAGTTTTCAAAAAAATCGATAGGTTTGCAAAAGAAACAAGTTCAAATTTTAAAATAAGAAAACTAAAAAATAGCATTGGTACTGTGCTAGGTGCTTCAAACAACTAACGGCCACTATCCTTTCTTCCTTAAGTTATTTTTCAATAAATTAGTTTATATTAATCCAATATTTTAATTTTGTAGTCATTTTAAACATATAAAGCAAGTATTTCTAAACTTAAATATATTTCAACTAATTACACTTGAATGAAAAAAAAAACGATTAGAGCTTCGATTTTTCTACCCGACATATATACCCTTTTAACTCTAAAAAAGGAAAAAAAAAAAAACAATGACATGTTTAAATAAAAATTGATTGGAAATAAATAGACTAATGATATTTGATAGATTGAATTGTTTAAATTTTATTTTGGTCTAAAAAATTTCTATTAATTTTTAATTATTGAATTTTAAAATGTCTATTTTAGTTCTTGAATTTTTGAATTTGTTTCATTTTAATCAATCTCTATAAAGTTTTAAAATGTATATTTTAGCATTTACCTTTCAAAAAATAACTATTTTGATATAACTTTCATTTTAAGTACGTATGTTATCGTGCTTTTAGAAAAAGAGAAAGAAAAATAAGTATATTATCATGTTAATACATACATGATTTCAAATCAAATTAATTAGTGATAATTACTAGGTAATGTAAATTTAAAGTAGAAACATAATACAACAAGAACCCAAGTGATTGTTTTTAGAATTTTGGGTAATAAAATCAATACAAATTTTGAAAATTTATGAAAGAAAATAGAAGTATAGAATCGGACCAAAATATCCATTTAAAAGTTTGGATCCAAAATATAATAAACTTTAGCTTTAGGCATGTTTAATATTATAATATATTTATAAAAGTATCATTATTTTAGAAAGATCAATGATGTAAGTATTTTATATAAATGGATTATTTATATTATCACTTAGTAATATCCAAGTCTGTTTGGAATTGCTTAGAAAAAGTCTGCTTGGAATTATTATGCGCTGACCTCATATCAAGTGGGTGAACCATAGATTTTCTGATAGTGTTTATATCAATGGCTAAGTTATGGTTACCCAATGTTTTGAAAATTGAATTTTTTTATTCAATTATAGGAATCAAACGAATTCATTTCAAAATTAAAAACTTTTTAAACATACACCGTTAATATTTACAATTGTTAACCTGTATTGAACATAGACTTTTGATTAAGCAGTAAAATTCCAAGAAGAAGAAAAAAAAGTTCTATTTTAAGAAAAATACTTACACCTCTCTTTATATATTTTTGTAGTCCATCAATTGCTCAATTAAAAATTGACACATGGAAAGAAATTTTATTATTTTTTTTTTAAAAAAAAAATATATTGTGGTGTAAAAAATTTGGATTGCATAATTATTGCCTCATTTTTAATCAAATTTCACAAAACATGCAAAAACATGCCAATTTTGTAGATTTTTTAATCAAAACATTTTAACTAAGGGAATACTTTCAACAATTATTTAAAGATTAATAATTGGTTTTCTTTTTTAATCATTACAAAAAGGTAAGAGATTAAACTATCGACCGAGTTGATATCACGATCTGATATATGCTCAGATGGTCAAGCTAGAAGAACTAGATGGAACAAAACATAGTATATTTTACATACACTCAACAAAATTACTTTCACTCTATATACTATACAAAAGAGAGATTTGCAAAAAAAAAAAAAAAAAAAAAAAAGGGGCCAAAATAAAAACCAAGGCACATCCCCAATTCTCATCCAATCACATGCTTTGGTAACCTACCTGAAATCACCCGCGCGTGACGTTAAGATACTGAAGCTCCGTTCGACTCAGTATACCTGGTGGTGACTGGTTGCAAGAAAGGCAGGCAACGGACTGGCACGTGGCGATCGTAAAGGCACTTCGTTCAGCTGCTTCCCGTTACTATCGTAATAAATTACGCCCGAGAAATCCAACGGCTCACACTTATCCCCCATCAAGATCGCCTTCTGCCAGACTCCGCCGTCTCCCCACTCCTCTTCTGTATTGCCGCCGCCGTGCTTATTCTTCTTCTTATGAATCAACGTGATCGCCGTGTTGCTTATGTTCTTCAGAAACCGTTTCGGCCGGAGCTGCGGTGATCGTAACTCTAATCGAGGTAATTGCTTCGATTTCAGTTTGGTTTGAAGCTTTTTTGATGCTCTGTTCGCTTGCTTCGCACAGAGCGCTACCAGAGTCGATAAAGAGATGAGCAAAGTCGCCGCCGCTCGCCTAGGCGTCGCCAGAACAGAACCACCACCGGATATGGAGATGGAGGTGGAGCCGCCGCGTTCCGGTGTGGCTTGTCCCATGCTTGAAGAAATCGGAAATGGAAAGGTAAATGAAAATTTTCGATTTATGGATTATTATTGAGATGGAATGGAGATTTTGAATTTGAGAATTTTGGTGTGTATTTATAGTACTCTGAAGTAGTGGTCCTGGTCATCGTTAATTCGAACATCTAGAAAGAAACGACGCCGTATGACCTCGGCAGCTTAGTTTCATATATATTTTATTAAAGACCAAGGGAAATTGGGTTTTTCCTTTTTCTTCTTCCTTATATTTTTGAGTGATGCTCAAATAACTTGATAATCCGAGCAACTAATAAAAAAAAATTAGATTAGGTTAGTTTTACACTTGAATTGATTGGATTAAACTTTTTTATTTTTTTATTTTTTATTTTTGTTGAATTGTAGGTTGACTAAAAAAAATCTAGATTGACCCAATCCGGCTCATGTTTGAGATTTGATTATTTTATATTGATTAATTTGTGAATTTTCATATTTTTCTTTTAAAATTGTCATCACATTTATTTTGTTTAAAGTTTCCAATAAATATTTAAATATAAAAGATATTTTATATTTAGCATTTGAATTTTATGAGATTTTAATTGTTAATCATGTTGTATATAATTTACATATTTTTTTTAATTAAAACGGAAAGTAAATAAGTAAGTTATAGCCTCACAGTCCAATCTAACCTGAACTTTCTACTAGTCTAAAAAATAAAAAAATACTTTCAATTTAACTCAATCCAATTCATATACATTTCTAGTAAAAAATAAAAATTAAAAAATACGAGTCCACCCATTCATGGACGGGCCAGATTTGAAGGATATGGCAAAGGGATATTGTTTCTATTTTCTTTAATATGTTGAAAAAAATAAATAAATTATTGATGTCAACACATTTGATTGTTGGTAATAAAAAACCCAAAAAATGGAATCTTTATCAAATTAAAAAAAAACTATTAATATTCAAATATCTAGACAAATTAAATAACATATTTATAAATGGTTGAAGACTTGTGTATTTATATAATTCAATCAAATATTTGATTCGTTGAATCTTTCAAAGCAATTTTAGAGTCTAGTGGTCACCTCACCTAGAAGCTCATAAGCTTAAACTTTAAGCCTTTGAAATAATTTTCTAAAATAAAATCTAAATTATACCGTACTTGATATTTTAATTAATCGTTAAAAAAACAGTTAAAAAGCATTACCTCTAAATTTTAAGTTGCCTTGTAATATTCGAATATATAGATAGTGGAGAAGTACAACACGTGTATAAATTAAAAGGAGATAGTGGAGAAATTATTTAAAATTAAGGCAAACCCACCATTTTTAGAGGTTAATTATCGTTTAACTATTATTATTATTATTTTAATCGAAGGATTTATTTGATGTGAAAATCGTGGTGGATTTTCAGGTTCCACTAAATACAGCGGATAAAAATGGAAAAAGCACTCGTGGGGAGATTAATTAGTGGGATTGATCGTGATTGCCACGTGTCAAGCAGGGAGTACAGAGATTGCAATAAAACAGTTTGATAAGTCAAATAAGGAAAAATTGCCACGTGGATATGTAAACAAAAGGTATTTTAATGAAGTGGGAGAAAGTGGGTGGGGGTGTGGAGTCATACGTTGACTCCGCGTGCAACTTGGCATTTTTGGTGTTTCGTATTATTTTGGACCCCACCACTTTTGGTATTTGAAAATAGTGCCCCTCTAAAGTTAATTTTAATATAAGGTGGAACGTTCAGATCACCCGATAACTCGAATAATTTGGAATATCCAATCTAATATTTAGATTTGTTTTGTTTTTGGATTTGATTGAGTTAAACTTTATCTATTTTTGTTGGGTTGAATTAATCTGTGGGTTGACTAAAAAAAATTTGAGTTAACCCAACCTAATCCGAATTATAAAGTCTGATTACTTTTTATATGATTAATTTGTAAATTTTTAATATTTTTCTTTTAAAATTGTTATGATATTTATCTTTGTTTAAGGTTTGCAATAAATATCATAAATATTTGGTATTAGCATTTGAATTTTATGAGATTTTAGTTATTAGTCATATATTGTATATAAATTTATGTGTTTTTAATTAACAAGAAAAAATAAGTTATAACCCGACAATCCAACTCGAAAATTTTGGGTTAGTTGGGTTGGACATCAAAAGGATCCAATAAAGTCTCAAATCTAACTTAATCCAATCCTTAAAATTCGGGTGGTCCAAACCCCCCCACAACCCAATCCAACCTTTAAAGTTGATCTCTCTCTTTCTCAATCTATCTTACTTTTTCGCACTTCAATTTTCGCATTTAATTTTCTTGTCAAATCAAACCAAAACCTCTATTTTTACTACTTTCCACAATCCAATTTAGCTTTAAGAAAGATTTAATTCTTGGACTCTCTGTGATTTGACTCCGTGTTTGCTACTTACTTTACCTAATAGTATAAATAGTAGTTCGTTGATTTTAGAAATATTTTTTTGTTTAGTTAGGATTTGTGGGCAACGACAAATTTCTAGATCACATTTCAAAAAGTACAAGAATATAAATAGGCAAGAGTATATTGACTGAATTAACAAATAAGTACTATCAATTTCATTATACCTAGAAGCTGCCCTAATTATCAAAGAAAAAAATCATATTCAAAATGTCGAGCGTAATGAAATATTTAGAAAATATAAAAAAAATAATAATAAATAACATAATTTATAAAACTAAAACTAACTAACAAAGTTGTGACGAATATTTTTCTATTTTTTGAAAATTGAAGTTTACTATTTCTGTTAGTTCTTTCAGTATTTTCTTTAATTTGAAATATTGTCAAAACAAACATAATTCAATTATATGTGATATGTATTAATAATTAAGAGATTTGTGGTTTGAATATCACACTTTTTATATACTAAAAAATTCCTCAAATAAATTAATTAATCTATAGAAAAACTCAAATACTGATTTTAAATAATTATATTTGATAGGACTTAAAAAAATACATTAATTTGATAGAATTAAATAGATGGTGAATAATATATATATTTTAAAAACAACAAACAAAATCATCATCATACATAAGTTCCATTCTTATACCTATTGTTCTTGGGAAGAAATTCAATCATAGGTTGTATCGATTTAAAATAATGATCAATAATTATTTCATGAACTTTCGTTAGTGTATCAAATAACACCCATGTTCAAACTTCATTTGAAAAATATCGTGTGAAACATATTGTTTTAGTTAAACTTCTGAATTGTATCAGTGAATCAATTTAGACCATTTATTCAGATTTCATCTTAAATTCGTCAGTACATTCAAATCTTACAGGCATTTAAACTTCAAGTGTCATATTAATAAAATGGATGATGAAATTGTGATACGTGGACAATTATCAAATGAAATATTAACTGAGTGTCCAATTTGACTCGTTTATGAAAGTTTAGAGGTTGAATCGATAAAATTACAAGTCTCACACAATGTTTATCTAAATATAATGTAATAATGGTGAATGTAAATTAATACACTTACGAAAATATCAAAGATTAAATTGATACAATTAATAGATCAAGAATAGCCGGATTAGATCTCGATGTTTAAGTGGTTTTTTTTTTTATTATTATTTTTAAATCTTAAAAGACTTGTAAAATATGACATGTCAATTATAATGGAACCCAGCAAGTTTGATGGGAGAGGGAGGTCTTTCCAATTTGGCTTGCACTTCAACTCCAAGATCTTGATTGCCTTCAAAGATTTATCTTATATCATTTGATTAGGTATGCATTGGCAAAATTTTTGTTGATCAACTTCTTCACCTATATTTTATCTGTAGTATATAACTTGTATTTTATATTATTGGCTTCACTAAATATTTAAATAATTTATAGGGTAACATATCTTTCTATATTATACCAAAAGATTACCCTAACTTATTAGGTGGTGTGTCAATCAATTATTTGTTCATTAGCATACATTTGAAGCGAGCAAGCTAAATAAAAGCATTGCAATTTCAGGCCTTTTTCAAACAAAGCTATAAAAGAAACTGCAAAGAATAAAACACTTTATTAAAAAAAATGGGGGCAAATATCAATTTATAACCTTAAATTTTAGGGTTATATCAATTTAAATTCAATCGTATCAATTAAACCTTAAACTTTGAGGGTTGTCTCAATTTAAACACTAAACTTTGGGATTTGTATCATAAACCCAAAATTAATAATTGTATCAATTAAACACTAAACTTTCACTATGAGTATCAATTTAAACCTTGAACTTTCGTAAGTGTATCAAATTTAACTATGAGTTTTAATAAATATATCAATTTAAATCTTGAACTCTCATAAATATATCCAAATAAAACATAATAGAGGGTTTAATTGATACAATTGTGAAAGTTTAGGATTTAAATTGATACACTTATAAAAATTCAGGGTTTTAAAATATATATTTTTTAAAAAAATAAAAATTTGGTCATGTGACAACTTGTAAAATACACCCAAATATTTTTTTTAATATATGTTAATAAACACGATAGGTTAAAGTCCTATTAATAGATACTAGGTTAACACATGAACTAAATATGAGTATAGCCCAAAAATTTATATATATTTTAAAACTATAATTTGACATGAGAATAACTCTTCTTTCCTTAAAGTTAAGAAAATTAAAATCATCATTAAAATTCTAAAATTGTAATTTAATATTGAAAGTGATATTTGGAATGGACAATGACTGAAAACCAAATGACGCATGTTGGTTGGGACATTATTTGTTGCTCTTATATTTAATGGATTGAAGAGTCAGATTGGCTTAATTAATTAGGTCAGCTATCTGTTACTCTCTCCCTTGTCACTGTCTTTATAAATGCGGCGAATTAAACCATCTCAAAGCACTTGCGGCTTTGCCTCATGCAATTTAATTCAATAATTAAGGTCAAATTCTTTGTAATTACGGCTCAAAATACTAATTAATTAAGGAAATAAAATTGAACACAACTTGGGGGTTGAGGATTATTGCAATTAACCAAATATTTGGCTCTTTCCCTAATCTAAAGGCCATTGGCTTCACTTGCTCCCTAATTGACATTACTTAGAAGAACTAGTTGTCTCTTGAGCCTTCCAAAATATTTGGAACTTTAAAATACAACAAAAGTTAATTTTATTGGTTGGTTCAAATTCTTCCGCACCTATATTTACGATAAAAAATAAATAATCTTTTGGAACTCAACTAACTATACACTTTATGTACAGTGCTCAACTAACTATACACTTTATGTACGGTATTTAACTAACTACATACTTAATATACTAACTTCGACATCAAAATGTGGTAGATTTGACACCGTACCTACGTGAGAAACTCTTGCGCATGTTAACTCGAAAGGTAAGACTAAATAAGGAAAATCAGGCCAAACAGACAATCTCACTAAATGTTTGCAATGATGACGAACGCTTATGAGTTTCCTATGCCAACAAGACACGTAATAAATTGTTGCAAATTAAATTTATGGATTGATAGTTTAAAAAAATGATGGATTGATTAAATTATTACTACCATAAAAATTCGGGGATTACATGGGTGTTTATAACCTAACAAATTAAAGTTCTAGTTGATAATGATTTTATTTTATTTTTTAGTTTTTGAAAATTGTAATTGTTTCCAATTCCATTTATATTTATTATGGGTTTTACAATTTTTTAAAATAAATATTTGAGTTTTTAGTCAAAACTTTTTTTATTTTTTGGTTAATAACTCAGATTCTATTTGGTAACTATTTTGTTTTTTTTTTTTTAATTTTTGAAAATCAAACATATTTCTTTCAATTTTTAACAATGATGTGCATCTTTCTCAATACAACAGTTGTATTTTTATCCAAATTTCATAAATAAAAACAAATTTTTAAAAACTATTTTTTTTTATTTTCAAAATTGGATATGATTTTTTAAAATAATGGTAAAAAGTAGATATAAAAAGAAAAAAAAGAAGAAGAGATGAAATAAGTGTTTATAGACTTTTTTTCAAAAACTAAAAATAAAAAACGGAATCAACAAGTCTATTTTTTTAGTTTTTAAAAATTTCCTTCAATTTTTATAATAATGTTAAACTAAAAAAAAAAAGAAAAAAAAGAAAAAGAAAAACACAATTAAACAGTAATTTATACTTGAGAATTAAAGCATGCATTGTATTTATATATGATTATATGAAAGAAGATATTAGACATACTAAAAAAGGACGATTACATGCAAGAGCTGTTATTTTCTAACAAAGTCAAACAAAATTGCCATATAAAATAAAACACAAAAAGGACAAGGGAAAAAAAAGCATGAAATGCATTTAAAGGAAGATGCTGACTTTTATAGTGGAAAAAATCTAGTGTCCATGAAGCCAGTTGTAAAACGACTTGTAATTTTTGAGAAAATTTTTAGTTCTTCTTTCACACTAAAATTTTATTTTTATAAATATTTGAAATGGTAGGATTTTTTTTTGACATATTATCATAGTACTTAGAATTTTTCTTAGTTTTTGCTCTAAATAACGCCAAATTTGATGATGTAGAAGATTTGGCCAAGGCGAAATGATGTGTTTATCGATGTGGTAAATGAACCGTTGACTGTCGATCTCGTTCCTTGTCATCTATCATAGGTTTTCGATGATAACCTGGTAGTGATGCCGTTATGATAAGTGTATTTGAAATACATTTTCAAGAATTTAATTTAAAAAATAAGTCATTTTAAAAAAAATTGAAGTATTTGATAACCACCTAAAATGGTTTTTCAAGTATATTTTAATCTGTTTTTCTCAAAAGTGTTTAAATAAAAATGATTTTTTTTTTTTTAAAAAAACATATTTTTCTCAAGTCAATCTAAACAGACCCAACATGTCGTCGAATCAAACTACGTGCACCGACACTGAAGTTATGTATCCTCAACATGATAAAACAAGGTGTAAAATTCTGGTTGATTTCATTATGAACTAAAATTGGTGAAAATAGAAGCAAAAATAGAGGAATCTTAAGTTCGACGAGAATGAGAATGAACTATGGGTTGAGCATAATGCAAGGCTTTGTTTGGATAATAAATGTTAAAAATAATGTTAAGCTATTGGACATTATTATGCAAGGTTTTGTTGAGCATACTATGGTTTTTTTTATAGCAAACTATGGTTTGAAGAACCAAAATTTTGAGTTTAAGTTTCATCGCCCCTATGTTTCAAAATATTACATCTTCACTGTTGAGTTTTGAGTTAAAATTCTATTTGGTCATAGATTTCAAATTGTTATACTTCTATCCATGACTTTTGAGTTTAGCTTTCCATTTGATTTATAGATTTCAAAATACTACATTTTCGCCTTTTGAGTTTTGGGTGTAGTTTTTATTTGGTCCATAAATTACAAAATGATATACTTTTACCCATCAGTTTTGAATTTAGTTTCCATTTCTTATAAATTTCAAGTTGTTGGCATGAAAAACTCGCACAGGCCCTTGGCGCTCCTCTGCGCCTCTCCTCTAGTCTAGATGCGTTGTTGGAGTAGACCTGCAAGAGTACTCGCACAGGTGTGGTGTGTGTCGAACCGAGTATACTTTGATGCTTAAATTAGTACATGAAGTATCAACTCGGCTAATTACATAAAGATTTGCTTTCTCTTTAAGGTTGTCGGTGTGAGATTATTTATTAGGCCTGTCATCTGACTCTTGTTTGGGATATGTGCAATATTGACAATGTCAAAATTGACGTGATCCTCGAGGTTGTAGAGTGTCAATAGTGAGTTCGGTTCCGTCATTTCCCTTTTGGTGAAACTTCACGAGCTTTGTTGGTCGACCAACTAGAATCTGATGTCTCGACTTTTCTCTTATGGGACACCATGCAGGTTTCTAAACGCCTTCGAGCTTTCGACTTGGGTTCATTGTGGGTCTGGGTCTTGCTTTAAGCAACTTTTGTAGGTTTAATTCAAAACATTGCACTTTCACCCTTTTAAGTTATGAGTTTAGTTTTTCCATTTGGTCTTCATATTTCAAAATGCTATATTTTTATTTACAAGTTTTGAATTTACTCTCCCTTAGGTCTATAAGGTGTCTAAATATTATACATTCACCTTAAAGTTTAGAGCTTAATTTCTATTTGATTTTTAGATTTTATATCTATATTCAAAATTTAAGGGCTAAAAGATCCCCATACACATACATACACAAGGCTTAAGTTAAAATTGTGTTTTATTTCCTTCCTATGATTTTCTCTTTTATTTTATGGCAAAAAAAGAGAAGTAAAATCACTTAATTTTTCTTTCATATCTAATTAGTGAGAATTGATTTAACAAAATGAATATAGCTCAAATGACATATAATATGTCTTAGCGATAAAAAGATATGTGATTTAAATCCCCAACAACGTATTTATTGAAAAAAAAAGCATGATATTAGTTGGTTTAAGGGGAATTAGCATGACCTTATTCTTTAGAAGTTTGAGATTCAATCCCTAATCTCCTCAATTGTTGTACTAAAAAAACATGATACTACACTCCTCGTAAAATACATTGTCAAATAGTGTTTTATATTATCTCTTGTACAATTAAAGACATTTACAAATGGTAATGTTCTTTTTAAACTTGTTCAGTTTATTATGATCTCTGTTGAATGAGAAATTTTGGACTAATCACAAATTGTCACGTCATTAACTAAAGTAATGTTGAAATTCCAAATCATCCCTTTTGAGACCAATTAGGAGTTGACATTTTGGGTTAAAGTCCAACTAAGTCTAAAAATAGGCTGAATTATCAAATCAAACCCAAAACCAATTAATTTGGCTCAAAAGCGAGACCCATGAATCAACAAGTCCAAGTCTAACTAATTAGGCTCAAGGACCATGCCCATGGACCAACCAAGCTCAAGCCTACGAGACCCACCTGAGAACTCTATAAATAGAACCATCTTCTTTATTTGTGAGGGGTCAACAATTCTACACTCCGGAGGACCTATAGAGAATTCTCCCACCAATTAAAAGACGCCCAAAATCCTAAAGTTAGCCACATTTGAAGACTGAAGTTAAATATACAAACATTCTGACCACAGTCGAAGACTGAAGTCTTTTGAAGATACAAACATTCTTCCAAGACTCCAAGCTCAAGAACATCCACACGCTCCACTTCTATACATCAAACATACGCATTCAACAGAGAGAGAATCAAAGGATTAAGTTATAGAGATCGAACCACATCGCATCAAATCAACATCAACATCAATACCAACTCAAGTTCAACTCTACGAACCAAGTTTCTCTAGAAGCCTCGTGTGAATACTAATCCTAAAGAAGATCATCAAGCCCAGAGACCGACTATCCAAGAAGATCAACAAGCCCAAAGGTCGATCATCCAAGAAGATCAATAAGCCCAAAGGCCGACCATCCAGAAAATCAATAAGCCCAAAGACCGACCATCCAAGGAGATCAATAAGCCCAAAGGTCGATCATCCAAGAAGATCAACAAGCCCAAAAGTCAATAATCTAAGAAGGTCAATAAGTCCAAAAGTCGATCATCTAAGAAGGTCAACAAGCCCAAAGGCTGATCATTCAAGAAGATCAACTAGTTTAAACATTAAAGTTTATTTTGAATGCACAAAGAATTATTGTATTAGAGATTGTATTTGCTATACTAAAGTCAATACAAATACAAAGTTCAAATTCCACGAAGCAAGTTTCTCCGAAAACCTCGTGGAAACAATCTTAATTTGTGTATAAATTGATAAAAGAAAGTATATGTAAATAGAAATTTAAGATAAACTAAAATTTTTTAGTACAACAACCAATGAGGTAGGAAAATTTGAACTGATCTCAAGAGAGATAGTATATGCTAATGAAATACTTGCAAATATAGTAATCAAACCCAACGTATTAGAAGATATAACATAATGCAAAAAAAAAATTGCAGATATAGCAAAATTTAGATAGTTTATCGGTGAACCATAATACTGGCAGAAGTCTACCAGTGGTGACCATATCGTTGGTAGAAGTCTATCAATGATAGATTGTATAACTGTTAGACTTTGCTTGCAATTTTTTTAAAAAAATGTTGTTATACACTTAGTTATTATATTAAAAATGGTATCAATTATAATTACCTTTATGCTAGTTATCGATAAACTATATTCATTTTGGCCTCCCATTATTATATGTTAACTTGTATTGTTTTTGTATTGAAATAATGGAGTAAGAAATTACGTGGCCGGTTTAATGCATATAATCAAAGTTTTCATAAAGTTGAAACATGAGTTAATTTTTTTTTTTTTAATACAGTATATAAGGTGCAAAATTGAACTTCTGATCTAAAAAATGAACAGTACAATCTTTATACCAGTTGAACTATACTCGTTTCGTCAAATATTAATTAATTCATTATGCAAAATAATTAAAAACTTTTACTTTAAATGTGAAGTTTAACTCTTTGACTATTGCTGACATGAATCTAGTTAATTCAAAATTGGCATATGCAATACTTAAAAAAATAAAAATAAAAATAAAAAAACAATCCATATAAAATTAGGACTAACAATAAATATAACATATTTTAACTTTCTATTTGGAAAAATAGTAAACCTACTTTTTTTTATTTGTGAAAATGGCAAAATGGAATAAAAAATAATAAATCAAAATTGTAAAAGTCCAAAATACTCCTAACACATAGATACAACTCTTATTAAGAAAAAGTCTTAGATACACTCTAATTATACCCACCAAAAATTGCTAACATACTCTTAATGGGATGGAAAACATATCAAGTATTTTGAAATATGAAAACCCACCTGCGGATTTATCTTCCCTAAAAAGTATTGAAATTGTCACTTCCAATATTGAAAGAATATACAAAAACTCTTCCCCTTCCCATCATCTTCCTCTTCCACATCCTTCCATCTTCAAGGTTCTGCCTCATAGAAGGTGCTCAGGCAGTTCCTTCTAAGAAAGCACAAGAAATCGACAAATACTTAGAAGATTCTGACAAAACCGTCAAAATATGAAAAGTAGCTATCGATAGGAGTTGCTTTGGCTGTTATTTCTGAGAGAAATATGTAGTATACAATCTTCAAACTCAACAAATGAATGAATTAGGATTTTGACGACAAATCTTTGTTTTTAAAATCTACAAAATTTGGAAGAGCGCTACAACAAAGGTTCAACATACATACTCTTCTCCTTAAATATACATGCCAGAGTTTTTATATTTAAAATATAAAATATTTATTTTGATTTTTTTAAAAAAACAAATCCAGTCTGATTTGTAAGGGATCACAAACCGAAATTGAATTCATTTTTAAAACAATATCTTGTTCATATTATTAAAAGAGATTGTAAAAAAGAAGGGTACGAGAAGTAGTGACCGATTGCGTGTTGTGTGGATAATTAGAAGAAAGCCTAAAAAAATCGAATCACTACACTCTTTCAGCAGTGACGAGGAGGTACGTTTGTTTTTTTCAATAAGAATGTTGTTTTATATAAATTATATGTAATAGATTATAGAAGCAATTTTATATAACCAAAGTGTAATTATTTATCTGTAAATTGTATAAATAGAACTATAAATTGATTATTTGCATTCATACAAGGAACAGATAACAAAATGACAAGTCTTTTAGTTGAAAGAATCAACCCGAAAAGACAACCTAAGAAAAGAGAAAGGAGCGAAACAACCCTTGATGTAAGCGAAACACCTAAAAAGACAAAAACAAATTCAAAGATAACAATTGTTAAATAGACGTTTTGAAATCATGTCTACATTGTTTAGCAGAATATAAAAGGGCCAACAAAGGGTAAAGGAAAGATAAGAGTAAGTGATACCGACAAACATGAAGAAGATATTGAAGACAAAAATGTATGAAATAATAAAATTAGGCCATGATTATGTTCAAATTGAATCACTGTAACATAGAAGTAATACGGTGAGAGGCTATAGAAGAAACAAAAAGAACACACAAAAGGATATGTTGAAAATAATAGCAATGAAGAGATTAAAGGGTCATCAAATAGCCAAGGAGAAATGACATCACAACCAAAAGACTCACCTATTGCAGAAAACAAATAAAAAATATAATGTTTCTCAAGTTAATTTATAAAATAGTTTGATGTATACAAAATTCTAATAGAATGTTAATCCTTGAAGGCAATAGTTAAGAAGGTGAACGAAAAAAGGAAAGACAAAACGAGAAACCCTAAAGATTATTAGGGTTGAAGAATGTAGTGACACTACAAGAAAACATGCATATTACGACAGTTTTGTTTGCAACAGTTTTGTATTTGCTGCAAGACTTATCTTATTGTAACAGTTTTTAATAACACATCTACTAACCATTTTTATTGATATGTATGGCAACGTTTTGTATGTAATGGTTATGCAACAATTGCAATCTATATACAATTTGCAACAATTAGCTATAGTAATATATTTACAAACTGTTACAAAATGTCTATCACAATGCTTAATTCCCAACATTGTAGTAATCGTTGTAATAGAATATATTCCATCAAATTTTTGTTGCATTTTGGATAATCTATGAAACACAGACACATATACGGTTATACGATACAAATACGATTGGATACGGTGATTCGTCAATTTCTAAAAAACTAAGATACGGATACGTCTAAGGATACACAATTTTTTTTTTTTATATTTTTAATTATATATTTCTAAAAAACGAGGATAATGATACATTGAAGATACATTTTCTCTTTCTAAAAAAAATCTAAGATGTAGATAAATTTAGCATATAAGTTAATAACAATAACACAAAATAGAATACAAACACTGAAATACAAAAAAAAAAAAAAAAAAAATAACATCTAAGATGTTGAAGTACAATAGTTAATAAAATGCAATAGAAAAATGACTCGTATTACAAAGAATAAGAAGATTAGAGGGAGAAGTATAAAGATAAACGAATAACTTCTTCATTGAATTGTTGAAGATATCCAAATGATTTATATTTTGGTGGACTTTGAGGGGACTCAAATGTGAAGATGAAGATTAGATGATTCTAGGGTTTGGTCTTTTATTTATTTTTTTCCTTTTAGTTTTAGTTTCAAGTAGTGAGTTTTTTAAATAGGTTGTCTAGTTTTAGATTGGAAAGATTAGATGAGTTGCTTATCTTTTTCTTTAAAAAAAGGTACGCGTAGAAATAGATACGTCAAATCGCGTGTCAGATACGTATCTAGAAAGTATATCAATATCCGATACGTGTCTGATACGGATTATTTGTCTCACATGAAGTATTTGTGCTTCATAGTGGAAATTTAGCAATAGTGTTACAAAATCCCAAAATTTTAATAGCAGCATGGAATAAATCACTTTAATTTTAAAATTCTTACCCCCCCCCCCCCCCCCAAAAAAAAAAAAAAAAAGAATTTAATCATTTTTTGAAGAGAAAAATATTTAATCAATTAAAAATATGGTAAATTACAAAAAGAAGGAAAAAAAATGATTAAACCCATAATTTCGATCTCCCGCAAGATATTTCCTCCAAAAATCGCTCCCTCTTTCTCTAATTTTATTATCCCACCAAAATTAGAAAATTAAGCCCCTGAACCCTCTCTTCCTCCCGAATACTTCTAAAAAATTTATGAAGCACAAATATTTAGATCTGAGATAAAAAATCTGTATCAGACAATATCTATATTTTTAGATATCTCTTCTCATATACATATTTGACATGCAATTTGATGTATCCATTTTTACGCTTACTTTTTTAAAGGAAAAAAAAAAGCAACTCATATAACTTTTACCCATCTAAAACTAGACAATCTATTTAAAAAGCTCATTATTTGAGTCCAAAACTACAAGAGAAAATAAAAAAATAAAATACCAAACTCTAGAACCATTCAATCTTCATTTCACATTTAAGTCCCTACACAATCTACCAAAATATAACTCGCTTGAATATCTTCAACAATTTAATGGAAGTTTTTCGAATCACTTTTTTATTTCATTTTATCGACTAATTTAGTCAAACATCTTAGATGTTGTTTTTTGTATTGTATTTCAGTATTTGTATTATATTTTGTACTATTTTTTTTATTAATTTTTGTACTAAATTTATCTATATCCTAATTTTTTAATAATTGACGTATCATCGATATGTGCTTCATAGTCTAAAACCCCATCTCAATTGAATCTAACCAACCACCAACCACATATGATGGGATTAGTTGCAGTGCAGTAGCTTAATCACCTCCTCAATTCATTAAAGATGGATACACCCTCCCTCCCAAATCTCTCTCCCTATTGCTAGACATCAAATGAAGATTGTTTTCGGTAAGTATTTTGCTTTGAAATTTGGGGGAAAAAAGGTGATTTTTTTTATGTTGCTTCGAACGATGCATTCTTAGCAATATGGTATTTTCTTAAGGGGTTTTGTACGTCGATTAATGGATATTGTACTATGTGTGGAAACGTTTTGGATTTTCAGGGATTTTTACCATTTCTCTTTACCTATATCACAAAGGATTCAAAAGAGCATACTAGATTTCTGGTTATTTTGGGGTCCTTTTGTCTTTCTTTTTCCTATTTTTTTTCGTTGTTAATACTGTAGAAGGTCATATTCTACTGTTGTTATGCATCAAAATTGTGGCATTGTTGAAACATACATATGTGATATCCGAGTGAATTTGCAGAGGTAATTGTGAGGAAATTTTAGCATCAAGAATTTTCCTTATTGAAATAGGTATTCTTCCGAATTTTTGTTTGGTTGAATTGTTGAAAGATATAGATCCAAGAATTATAAATCTGGTTTGAGTATGATTCTACCATTGTCCTGAATTTCTGAGCTTGATTACAAAATTATAAATCTTGTATTCTAGTAATTACACTTTATATTAACAAGAGAGATACAGAAGCTTGTTAATGGAGCTATTAATGGGTGCGTTGTTGGTGTTGAAACAAATTCTTACATGGAGTTGATGTTACAAATAGTATAACTAAAATCAGTTACTTTAGCAGAACTGAAAACTACTCAAATCAATCAAGCTTCAACTAATTTTTAGTCTAAGTGGCAGTTTGAAGCGCAGAATTGAGATTAGTCTTTTGAAACTTTTTTATTCAATAATATGCTTCTATGATTACTATTTTTGTTTTGAAACTTTTTTATTTAATAATTCTATATATTTTGTTGGAATAAAATATGGACTACAATTTTTTCTTTTTGTTTCTTTCTTTTTTGAGCAATGAACAACAATTAATCCATTACATTTCTTGTAGAAATATGTTTAAATAAAATGAGAACCAAAGCAAAAGCAAAACTTTTGATTCTAGTTAATTTTTCTCCATGAATTTTATTATCACTTTCTTCTTTTTATTTTTCTTCTTATTGTTGCTTCATATTTTTTTTATGTCATGATTTTTTTAATTAAATCTCTCTTATCATCGTAACAACCAATGGAATGTTACCACATTTCTTCAACAATTTCATTTTTATTTCATATGCGAATTCAATTAAATAAAAATATTTTTTTTACAAATTTTTACGTATAAATATTGCACTTAATGTAGACAAAATATTATTTTTTATATAACCAACAACCATACAACATAGTTTAATAGTCATCAGTCTAGCTTATAGTAGTCGGAAGTGGTTGTCGAAATTGATTATCGAAGATGATTTTTGCTGGAGTTTGTAGTCAGAGATGGTTGTCGGAGCCTGAAGTTGGTTGCATGAAGGTGTATTAGAGTTGGTCATCGAAGTTTTTCATTGGAGGTGGTTTTTGAATCCTGGAGTTGGTTGGGCGAAAGTAGTCGTCAAAGTTTATCATCGAAGATGATTTTCGCTGGAGATTATAGTCGGAGGTGACTTTCAGAGCCCGAAGTTGATCGCATAAAGGTGGTCTTAGAGTTGGTTATTGGAGTTTGTCGTCGAAGGTAGTTATCAAAGCCCTGAGTTGGTTGTTGGAGTTGCTCGCTCAAAGGTGATCATCGAAGGTTATTTTCATCGGAGTTTGTACTCAGAGTTTGTTGTCGGAGCCAATTGGTCATCAGAGTTGGTAGCGCAAAAGTGGTCGTCGGAGTTTGGGTCACCAGAGGTGGTTGTCAGAGACCATAATTGGTTTCCAGAGTTGGTTGCACGAAGGTTGTCGGAGCTTAGAGTTGGTCGCCGGAGCTGTCATTGGAGGTGGTTGTCAGAGTCTGGATTTCGTCGTCGAAATTGTCATCAGAGGTGGTTGTCGAAGCTTGAAATTAGTCACCGAAGTTGTCATTGAAGGTGGTTGTCGGAGCCCAGGAGTTAATTCTCAGAGTGTGCCAGTGGCCGATGGGTAGAGCCATTGAAAACATGGGAAGAAGAAGAGTTGGGGTGAGTTGGTAGAATATACCAACTCCACTAACGTTTAAAGTCGGTGGGCCAAACAATGAGTTGATATATTATACTAACTCAACTCAATTCAGGTTGGTGAACCAAACACCCCTAAGAGATTTTGAGAGATCGTGAGAAATATTTTTCGTTAAGTTTTTTGACATAGAGAAAAGGGACTAAGGAAGCTTATTTTGTAACCATTCTTTGAATAAAATGAATTGCTTTGGGTGTCTTCAAAAGTGGATGAAAGCTTGATGCTAAACCACTATAATTATGTGTTCATTATTCTTAATCTCATCTTCTTCTTCTTTGGATTGATCAATTGCGTTTTTGTGTTTTTGTGGTATTTATGAAGAACATTGTTGTTCTTCGATTGGCACGCTTAAGAGTAAGATAAATTAACAGAGAATTGTTTTACTCTATACTTTTTAAACATTAACAAAAGTATCAGTGCATTAGTTTTTATAGTTGGTTTCTCAAGATATCCCACTAATTTGTATTTTATTACCATTTTCTAAATTTTGTAACCACAGATTTTTATTCTTATATTTTATCTCATTTGAATTTATTCTTCTTTCTTTCTTATATTTCACATCTTAACAATAAACTTATTCTCTAGGTATATTGTTAGACGAAGACCTCTAAAGCTTAACTCATATTTATTTTCTAAGTATATGGTTGGACCTAGACCTATAAAGCTTAACTAATATTTTTAAAATTGAAGGTCCATATAATTATGGATACTCTTTTAAGTGCCAACGCAACATAGCTTATTTTGTGTGAGCAATATCTTTTCTTTGGTAATAACTTCATTAAATTTAGTATAGTTTTTTGTTTTTTTAAACTCTGTTGCTCTAATATTGTAGATATGATCATCTTTAGGAAGTCTTTTTTAATTGTAATATATATATATTTACTTAAAATGGGTATTGCCTGTTGTTCATGTCATCTATGTCATGTTATTCTCTAGACTTAGTGCGGACTTTGCTTGTATCAGAACATACAAGATCAAGTTTGCATGAATCTCTTCATTGTCACGTGATAAATTTATCTTTATCACTAATCACAGCAATGACGCATCCAAGTCCATGAAGTCAATTAAGATGAGGCTATATATATATATATATATATATTAACCATTAATATATATTTAAATTATATGTTATATCATATATAACATATAATCTATAGTTAATATTATATTACATATAACATAAACTATACTTTATTATTCTCTCAAATAACCTAACATATTAATATGAATCAAATTCATATTAATTTTAACATAGGGTTTTTATATGAATCACATTCATATAAATAATAATTGAATCATATTCAAATTATAATACCTCTAAATAAAATATATAAATTTAATAGGAAGCATATTAATATTAATTTTAACATATAGTTTCAATATGAATTATATTCAAACATTTATTTCCCACATAAAACTATATAAATTTAATATGAATCACATTCACATTAAATTTTAACATATAAGTTTTATATGAATCATATTCATATAATTAATATTTGAATCATATTCAAATATTTATTTCTTTCTTAAAAATGTATCAACATACATTATATTATATAATTTATCAATATACATTATTTAATTGTATCTTATACAATTAATTCCTTTTAATTAATTTGAACAATTCAAATCACACAAAAATTAATTTGATTCCCATCAATCCTCATTGAGCTAACGAGGGGGTCTTATGAACCTATAGATTGAAGCTCAAATGATACAAGATTAATTGATTAAACTCTTTTAATCAAATTAATCAACATTCATTAACTGCCGGTTACTCCACTAAAGATCGACAGTTGAACTCTTTAACTATAGATATATTTATATGTCCATTGGATATAACTAATCAACAGTGTGCTGATCTTTCACAAATTGCTCGTAAGTACAGCTTGGTCAAATTACCGTTTTACCCCTATAGCTACATCTAACTTCTTGAATACCACTAGACTTATTGTTCATTGGTTGGACTATGACCTATTGTTCATAGAGAGATCAGTAGTACTTAAGGAGTTAGATGTAACTACAGAGGCAACACGATAATTTTGACCCAGCTGTACTTACGAGCCATTTGTGAAGGGTCAATACATCGTTGATTGGTTATATCCAAGAGACACAAAAATATATTTGTAGTGGAAAGAGTACAGATGTCGGTCTTTAGTAGAGTGACTGACAATTAATGGAAGTTGGATAATTTAATTAAAGAGTTTGATTAATTAACCAAGTACCATTGAAGCTTCAATCTATAGGTTCATAAAGTCCCCTCGTTAGCTCAACTAGAATTATTGAGAATCAAATTAATTTTAGATTAATTTGAATTGTTCAAGTTAATTGAGAAAATTAATTATATATGATATAATTAATATAAATTAATTATATTTAATATAATTAATATAAAGAAAATTTTTATAAATTGAAAAATCCCAAAAATATTTACACTTTATAAAAAAAAAGGTTCCAAAAGTTCTTTGTACTTTTGAAATTTTTTGCTATAAAATGTAAATATTTTTTATTATTTTTTATATTTAAAAAATTCCTTAATATAATGTATTTGATACTTTATAATATAAAGTTTAATATGAGAGGAAATAAATATTTGAATATGATTTAACTATTAAATGTATGAATTGGATTCATATAAGAACTATAGGTTAAATTTAATATGAATTTGATTTATATTAAATACAATAGGTTTAATGAGAGAATTTCAAAACATAGGTTATATTATATTTGATATAATATAAACTATAAGTTATATGTTATATTATATAACATATAGTTTAATATATATATTATATAATAAGTTACTTATTATATAATTATATATTAATTAAACTAAAATTAGTTTTAATTTAATATTATATTTGAATTTTAAATGGAAGAGAGACTTGGGAGGATCTTCTTCTTATTCGTGTTATTGGTTCATACGTAGAGGTCACTCTCAGTGTGCTTTCTCTCCCCAGCGATTTGATCTGCAAAAAATTCCTCTCACAATACTCTTCCTCTCCCAAAACTATCACAAATCCCACAAATCCCACAACTCCTGTGGATTCTCACCCTAAAGAGAATATCAAGGTAATCCCGTGGTCGTATCCAACCTTGATTTTTGGCATTACTGGTTTTGAAGTGTTCAAAGGGAGTTTGAAATGTTTGTGATGAAGGAGAGGAATTCGAGAAGAACTTATGACTTCAAGGGTATGTTTCTTTTAACCTTAATTTCCTCTTTTTGTTCTTGTAGCATGCCATGAATTAAATGTATATGTTTTTTAGTCCTTTAAATTCCTTTTTTCTGAAAAATAAAAATTTGGACACGATCTTCTTCTGTAGGGGTGTTCACGCATCCTTCAAAAATACCAAAAAATTCTAAAGAATATGTTGACGAGAATGACCTATCATTTGACTTTCACTTGATTCAGACGTAAACAAATGTGATCACTGATGAATATACTATTTTGGATTAACGTTTCATGGAATTTGAACTTCTGAATTTATATTTTTTTGTTTAGATCAACTTTTTTTTTTTTTAAATTTATGTTTTAAATGACTTTTTAATTATAGTTAATGCATTTTATAGTTGTTTTATTATGTGTCCTTTTAATTATCCTATCAACGAAGCGAACTGAAGTGTATAATTTTATTTACATATCTAGTTATTCTCATATATTGATAAAAAGTTAATTTGAATTTGATAAATAACAATTAGTCAAATATGATAATTAAATTAAACAATCTAATTTGACACTATCATTAGAATTTAGAATGATGGTCAATATTTTATAACATTGCATATAAAATTATGTATAAATGCAATCGACAAATGCATATCATGATTGAATAAATGAGAAAAAACATGAACCATTGAGGAAGAAAAACTCTATTCATAACGATGTTCGAATCACGTCTTCTGCATATGATTATTCTGAACACTGAAAACTAAAATTACTGCGACGTTCATAGAATCTCATCACTGAATCAAACTATGAGTAAATTCAAGAAGGCCAATAATAGGTAACTCACATGCTTCCTTGAGGTTTGAATTCAAACTTTCTAATATATTTGCAGTCGTCAAAAGTATACTTTTTTCTTATACAAAATGCCCGACATCTTTTTTGTTCGCCTAAATCTTCTAATTCAAGCCTAATTAAAGGGGATATATCATCCAACTGCCTCATCTAATATTCATAATCAAGAGTTGTATAGGCCCTAACACACATATAAAATGGCCTTTCAATTGAAGCTAACTTGTAATTTTTTTTAATTCTTAAATAGGTGAAAAACACAAAATCCATGTTCAGTTGAACTGTAGACAATACTTATACTCTTTGGAATACTCTTATGACCATTAGACATAATCACAAGATCATTACACTCACCAAAAATAACTTTCAATCCTATGAATCATCTATAGAAAATGCGATGGAAATAATTTGTGAGTTACCATCCAATGTACACGCAATAGTAGAGTACTAAAAAAATTGCTTTTCAAAGTTGCACCATCAACTATATGATCGGAAAGCAATACTCCCATGCATGAATCGAAGCAACAAGAGCCATAAAATAGTACTTGAGTATACCTTCATTATTTACTTCTTGTGTTGTATAAGTTCCCATAAGAAATTAAAGATAATAGTGACCACAAGCCAATAATTGCATTTTACATTGTATAAGTATAATGTATTCTTAAATTTAATTACATTATAACTGTTATTTAAAACCCATCTGGATTCTTTTCAATCAAAGCATTAGAGAATGTACACATCAGAGTATATGATGACTCCAAAGTACCCCGAATTGAATTTAAGGCAAGCTCATAGCCTTTCCAAACTTTATCATAACTTACATTAACCTCATGTTTCCTTTTCATGAAACTTATGGTATGACATGGATGATATGGGGTCATGCAACTCATATTTAAAAAAGACTACATACATTTGGATTCTATATCTATGAAGTCGCTTGATTATGGGCATCCTTAACAATGTCAATAGAGCATTTATGAACATTGTTAAACTTACTAAGAATCCATAAACCACTTTTTTTTTTTTTTAAATAAACAAACGACCTATGATACCTACTACAAGAAGTGTCTTTGCAACGAAGTTCAAGAGACGTTTGATTCGAGTGAGCAATCCTAAATTCAAAATTATATTTAATGGAAAGCAAGTATATAGCTTTCTTTAACACATCATTGCTCTTAAAAATAGAGCCTTCCTTTATTGTGAAGTCTACAACACACGAATCAAGATCTAGTAGTCAATGATATCAGACATGTTAATTGGGGGTTTTGGACAAGGAACCTATTTCATTATTGTTGGAACTAGTATACAATGTAATTAGAGAATTTGATTGACAAGATGGAACATAGTCAACAACAACACAAACATCCTAATGGGAGGAATATGCAACAAAGGACAACAACCATAATACATATTTGTCTTCCACGATCCTAATGACATTAGGATTTTCACGGTCATCATGATACATTGAGAAATAATATATTCAGAAGTTGGAAAAATCTTAGATTGGATTAGATCGACAAAATGGTTAAAAGATGTGTTTGAAGCAATCGAAACTTCAATAAATTGGATGTCGTGATAGTGGTTACTTTCATCCCACTTACCATTGAACAAAACTCTTAACCGTTGAACAACCATTACAAGAGAACGTTCAATACAGGGGATGAAGAAAGCTAGCGCTACATGTTGTATTCTAATATTTTATGTTTGAAACAAAAGGATAATAAATATAACGTTCAAAATAATCTAGAACCCATAAATCTTGATTAAGATTAATAGAAAGTATAATATAAATAACAAATCTCAGTTAGGATAATTAATAAAATGTGATATTTTAAATTTCAAAACAATTTTTGAAAATTAGTTGATGCACAAGATTCAAAAATTCAAAACAACTATCAAATCTGATTTGAAAATTCAAAACAACTATTAAATCTTGAGATTTGACAAATTATCCACTTGAAATGGTGATCTTAATTGACGTTACAAGTCTGTTGGGAGATATATTTTAGTTAATTAAAGTCTTGTTAATAAATATGTCAGATTAATTATACTGTAATTAAAAGAGATGATGAGGACATTTTAGGATCTCAAAAAATTGGACTCACGTGACATTAATGTGTTTTGCTATAATTCAAAAGGATCTCGTCTTTTGCTATTTTTCTAAATGATAGTGTAATTACTATCTGAATATTCCTATTTAATAAGAGTTGTTTGGGTTAAAAATATTTACAATACGAACAATTGGATTGGATCTAAAAAGTACTTCAACCCAACCCACAAACACCCGTAATTTGGACTAAAGTCCACGGGTGTTTATTAGTGGCTATGTTAAACTAAATATATACCTACAACAAATTATATATAATTAAGTTTCGTAACTTCCACCTAAGATTATGGAAACCCCTCCTTACCTTTTAAGTTTTCCTTTTTCTTGCATTTTATGGAAACCCACTTACAGATTCACACTTTTCCAACAACCATCTGCCATTTTCTTGAATGAAATAATTTGGGTTCTTGATAATTGAGGGTTTTGATCTCTTTTAAGAGGTTGGGGAGGTGCTTAAATGGAGTTTTAGATTGGGGTTTTTTTTTTCTTGAATTTTTGGAATATGTAATGGAGTGGAGGGAGAGGAGAGAAAACAAAATGGAATGAGAATGAGAGAGGATGAGAGGGAGGAGAGAGAGAAAAGATTAAAAAGTGGAATGTTCTCTACTGTTCGTGTTCGTACTGCTTCCATTGATTTTCTTGGTCTTATATAATGCGTTTACGAATGTTTTTCCTCTTTTTGTTCTTTCGTTGTTCTTTGTTTTGCTGTTGGTCCAGGTTGTGGGATTTTGTTTCATTTTCTTTGTTTTTCTTTTAGGTAGATGATGTTGTTTGCAAAAAAAAAACTTTCCATGTCAGCTATTCATCAATTTTTCTTTTAAGTTTAATAATTTTTTTTTTTTTAAATTTGAGAGACTTTTTAAATTTATTCTTGAAAACTAAGTAATCAAAATTGCCAATTGGAAACGATTAAATGCACCTATTATCCAAAATATATGAACCAATAACGTATTTTTTTTAATTATTTTTATCATTTTTTAAAGAGTGTATGGGTCGTGAATTCTAGTTGGTTTGCTTTTGTTTTGTTTTAGTTATTTATTCTTTTAGTTCACAGATTGTTTGCTTCTGTTTGTTCTATGTTTCTTTCATATTATTGTCATGAAGTTTAAAAAAAACTAAATTCATTAAAAAAAAATTATTTTAAGTTGGTTTGTTTCATATTTGTAACCATATTTTTTTAGGACTTGTACTAGGCCGTTACTATTATATGCATGCATACACCTCAAACAATCTTCTTTTTAAAAAGTAAATTTGACTAAAAAAAATTAAAAAAATTTATAAAGTAAATAACTTTTATAAAATCTAAATAACTGAAAATCTTCGATTGGGGTACCTTTTTATCAAACAAAATAGGTAGATTTTGCATAAAGTATCTAACAGGGAAAAACCTTAAACTCTGGGTTCAAATATCAAGACTGAAATTTTAAAACATGAAAACTCAACATGAGCGGAAGCATCTGTCTGGTCCTGATGGCACGGTCACGGATTCCTTTTGTCATTCGCTGATATATCCTTATCCTTACCTAACAAACATAACACAATAAAGAATGAGTATAAAATACTTAGTAAGTAACCTCACTACAAGATCAGATTATGCATACCTATCTGAAAATGCATGCATACTAATTGGACTAACATATTTTAAATCATCATAGAAGCAAGGAAACTTGAAAACTTGGAAACTTAGAAAACATGGATGACCATCTAATGAGCAATTTAACCCATTCTAACACGTATTTGGTGGCTCGAAAGAATACAAACATGGTACAGAACCGGTCGGTCTCTAAAACTGAACATGGGAGTGAACTTGAAAGATCACGATGCTGAACAAGGTAGTGAACCTGAAGGATCACGATGTTGAACATGGTAATGAACCTGAAGGCTCATGATAACGTGGTAGGGAAGTCGTCAACTCCTAGTAACATAGTAGTAAACCCGAAGGATCGCAAAAACTAGCTAGTGTTAGAAGGGCAATTATCACCATTGAACATGAATCATGTAGCATTTTATCTATAGCTCCCATAACATAATAATTAGTACAGTTTCATAGTTCTAACATGCGCATAATCGAATCATTCATACATATAACATATTCTTAGGGTCTAAAACATGCTTCTAAATTCACTTAATCCAAACTGAATCTGAGGATCTAAAGCACCTGACACAAAGGCATTTTGATAGTAAAGTCACTTACATATCAATCACATATATATATTAGTAATATATTCAAATTATCACATGCAAGTAATATCATGCTCATAACTTCTTATTCCAAAATATCTCATGCTTTTCAATATCTGTCAGGACAAGTCAATCACAATCATACTGTCTATGTTGTTTGGCTTAAAAGCGGTTTCAATAGTAAGATTACTTATATCGAATTTGATCCAAGCAAAATAATTTATGTGAAAATCTTGAATCAACTTCTACAATATAAACCAAATTTTACATTCAACCTTCGGGGAATAACTCAAATCACAATTTTAACCTGAATGTCTCCAAACAACTTATCCAAATTGTAGCTTGACCATAAGATTTTGGAGAGATTACTTGGGTAAAGGGAGAATTTGAAGTGGGAGTGACGCATGCCTTGGAGGTTAGACCAACGCATTAGACTCAATGGATGCGTTGGAAGGGTTGTGATGGATGCGTTGGTGGTGGTATGCTATTGAAGGAAGAAAGTTGAAGTGATGCATTAGAAGGTTGGATGGCATGAGGGTCGGTTGTACAGAAGGCATACGGACATAAGGGTAGGCCAGGACGCGGGCAAGGCATGCGCTAGAGGGCGGCATGCGTTGATGCCCAGCGCCCGGCCAAGTGCCCATGCGTCGATGCGGCTGAGCGAGACCTGCAAGCAATGCTAAGCACCCATGCCGAGCGAGCCCACGTGTCGATGCCAGTGCCCATGTGTCAATGCGGCCGAGCGAGCCCTGCGAGCGATGCTAAGCGCCCATGCCGAGCGAGTATACGTCGATGGGGCCAAGCACCCATGTGAGCGATGCCGAGCGCCGTGCCAAGCGCCCATGCGAGTGGTGCTAAGCGACCCATGCGAGCAATGCGTTGGTGCAAGGCGACCTTGATATGCGTTGGATGTTGGTGATGGCTTGCACGATGGATGCGTTGGACATAGGCCATGCGATGGGCTAGGTTGGACGCATGGTGGTTGGCTCTTGTGTTGGTTAAGGCTTACGATGACTGAGTGAGTTGGGTTGCGATGGTGCTGTGTTGAAAACCAAGGGGAACCAAGGGTTGCTATGTGTTGATGGCCTACTATGCATTGAACATCCAATGGTTTGTGGATGCATAAGAAGGATGAGCTCATATGGAGGACGTCGTCAGACATGTGGCTTGCTAGGAAGAAGTCTTTAACTTTTAAAGATTTGAGGTGGGTGCATGAGGAGACATGCAAATTTAAGCCCCATGCATTGGCTATGTAGGAGAAGGACACCCAACATTGCGTTGATAAAATATTATGTTGATGGTGTGAGGTGAAGACACCTCAAGCAGGAGGTGGAAAGGGTTGGAGGTTGGCAATCGCTAAGGGAAACACTTGGATGAGGAGGTGTCGAACTTGGAGAGCCTTTGAACGCCTATAAATAGGGCTAAGAACTTCAGATGAGAACTCAATTCTCTTCACAGGACATAAAGAAGAGTGTATTGGGAGGAGGCTATGCATTGATGTAAGACCATGCATTGGTCAAGAGATTCCAAGAGGGGAGATGCTGTCGGACAGAAAGGTCAGAAAGTAGCATCAATTTAGGACGAGGAGTTATCCCAGAATACTCATACGTTTGTTGTGATTCTAAAGCCATCTGAAAGCTAAAAGAGTCTAGTTTTCATGGTGGGGCTATAGAAGAAGAAGCTCCATGGAATCGGGCTGGAGAAGGAGGATAAGACCAAGGGGTCGAGCTGTTAGGTAAACTGGGCCAGTCTTGATTTTTTGATGTTTCCGGCCAAACCACGAGGAGTTATGAGCTAAGATTTTGAGGTAAGCTTCTTGAGACATTTTAGAGTATATTTGTAGAAGGAGTCGATTGCAATAATGGTCTGGTTTTAATATGATGGCCAAATGCATAGGCGTGTGACTGAATAGAAAAATACCTTAGAGAGAGAAATACAGAGGCAATATAAACCCAAAAACTCCCTTCAGTGGCTGCCAGCGACCGACGAACTTCAAGAGGAGCTGAGCAATGTCGTCGGAGCGGCTAGCGTGAACAGAGGCAAGCAACGCAGAGGTCAATGGTTGTGGTGGCACTCAATTGCAGCATGAACGGAGCTTAGAGTAAGGGTATACATGGATTGGGTTGGGGGATTTTTTGAACCAACCCAAATCTAGGTTGGCTACCCGAATGATTCGAATTGGATCTCCAACTCAACCTTAAAATTTGGGTTGAGTTGTCAGAGTTATTAGATTTTCTTTTCTTGTTTATATATATATTTTTTATTAATGTCAAATATTTAAATTTGTCTACAACACATATATGAGTTTTATGAGTTAGAATATTTACATTTGTCTACAACACACATGCTAATTCATAAAACTCATAAATAATAAAGTATTTTTTTCTACATTTATATGGTATGCCCTTTACAATGTTCTATCGTATTAGAATAAAGGGAAAAATCGTATTTGGTGAAAAGAGAGAAAATGCCTTATCTACCAAATAAATTAACAAAGTTTAAATATATATGTTACATCATCATCTAACTTCTAAAACATGTAATATTCCAACTTTAGACCAAAACATTTAACACTACATGTAATATTTTATTAGAGATAATGACAGTATGATATTGTCCATTTTGGACATGAACCCCATGAATTTTATTTTGGTCTAAAACCAAAAGACCTCATATCAACCCAATAATCTTCCTGTTAAACAAAGAACCACTGAGCCTTTTTCAAACGGTCAATCTTCATCCCGTCTAACTTTTATCTAGGCTCACTCCTCTTCATTGGAGCACACCATGAAGGACTTTACAACGATTGTAACATCTACAAAGTGGGTTGTATTCGTAGAGTTACTAGGATAAGGTACCCAACCAACCTTATCCATCTACTACAGACCATTTAGGTTATCACTTAAACATGATCCATCTGTATGTCTTCATATACATGTTTAAGCTATAGAAGATAACCTCGGATGTTAGTTTATTGGTTTTGTAGGTTAATGCTACTAAATATCGAATAAAATATCTCATATTTTATTAAATAAATAAATTGTTTGTACATTAAAATTACAAACTACAAGACCCATGAGATTTAGGGTATCAACCCTAACAATCTTCCACTTGTCCTAAAGCTAGTGGAGTGTACATCATAAAATGCATACTAATACAAAAGTACACAAAACAAGAAACTAAGGCATTAAACGTGCCTAGTACCAAATCTGCCACTTGCCCTAGACTAGATATGACATGTCTCGTAGATCCATACTTTGCAGGTGACCCTCAAACACCTTAGTTGTGAAGGCCTTTGTAAATAGATCGGCGTGATGGCTAGGGAAAACACCTTAGCCGTGTGTGACGATCATATACCCTTAATGCACAATCTCTCGAATGAGGTGATACTTCCGCTCTATGTGCTTCCTGCGTTTGTGACTCTTAGGCTCTTAGGAATTAACCACAACATCACTATTATCACAATAAATGGTGATAAACTTTGACATGTCTTGAATCACTTCCAAATCAGCTAGGAATTTCTTGAGCCACACAGCTTCTATAGCAGCTTCACAAGCTGCTACATACTCAGCCTCCATAGTGGAGTCAGCAATGCACCTTTGCTTAGTGCTTCTCCAGACTTCTGCCCCTCTATTAAGATTGAACACTGTTTCTGATGTGGATTTCCTAGAATCTTTATCAGCCTGAAAATCAGAGTTCATGTATTCTATAAAGATCAAATCCTTAGAACCATACACGAGCATGTAGTCCCTTATTCTCTGAAGATACTTGAGGATGTTCTTAACGGAGGTCCAGTAATCAAATTCTTGATTAGATTGATATCTACTGACTATCCCCATATATAGCAGATGTTAGGTTTAGTACATAACATCGCATACATTACGCTACCAACAATCGATGCATAGGGGATTCGTCTCATTTTCTCAACTTCTTGAGATGTCTTAGAACACTGTTTCTTAGACAAAATAAATCCATGCCTAAAAGGGAGAAAGCCTCTCTTGAAGTTCTACATCGAAAATTTGACAAGCATCTTGTCAATGTACGATGCCTGAGACAAGGCCAGCGTTTTATTCTTTCAATCTCTAAAGATCTGACTATCCAGAATGTTGGATTACAGGAACTGTTGGGATTGGTGTCCTAATTTTTCCGGAGTCTCTTTGTTTGTAATTTATACACATTGTTATGAATAAAATAAGAGTTATTTTATTTGGCATTTACTCATATCCAATAAACAAAGCTCCTTGGTTATCGTATGTAAACTTAAGCATGTATATGAGATATACAAGTAGATCATGCCTTAAGTAATAACCTAAATAGGTCTGTAGTATAAGGATTAAGGAGGGATACCTGATCTTGGTGATACTACGGATACGATCCACTTTGTAGAAGTTTGTAAGTGTTGTGAATGACTACAAATAATAGATCCTAACCATTCATGTGGAGACATGAGAGCGGGGGTATCCTATACAAAGAGTTTGTATAAGACCGGACCACGAGATGACTAGTTTCTGTATATAACGTCGTTGATACTGGAGACTTACATCTCACCTAAACGACCATAGGTGACATGACCTCAATCCTAAGTGTTTTGAGAACTCTTGCCTTTGAGGGCGGTCCTTTGATTAGTATGAGTGAGAGTGTCCAGATTGGCAACTCAACATGCCTACCTTTTTAGGGACTTGTCTGATTTGGGAGTTGGGAACTCAGTTACACAAGATGGAAGTCACTCCTTCCCTGAAGCAGGGGTAAGTAGATAGATTGCTCCCTTAAGGGCTGATTTTGGGGCTTGAACATAGTGGCCACAACTTCTCTTTGGAAGAGAAGACTCAGTCATATGGGACTATGACTTATGTTTATAAGAGGGATCAGTGGTGCTTAAGGAGTTAGATGTAACTACAGAAGCATAAAGGTTATTGGCCTAGTTGTACTTACGAGCGATCTGTGAAGGGTTATCACACTGTTGATTGGTTGATATGGATACATAGTATATCTATAGTAAGAAGAGTTCAACTGTCGGTCTTTAGTGAAGTGTCTGGTAGTTAACGGATGATGGATCCTGTGACTAAAGAGTTTAGTTAGTTATTCACGTACCATTGGAGCATCGAGCTACAGGTTCATAAGGTCCCCTTAGTAGCTCAATGGATTTAAGTTGAGAATCAGTTCTTGGTGTTGATTTGAAATGTTCAAATTGACAAGAGGTAATTCGATTATATATGATATGATCGGTGTGATGTATGAGATGCGTCAAGTGGAGGATTAATGTAAATGATATTTATATTAAGTTTCATGGAATAGAAAAAGAGCTATGGTATATATGTTTCATGAGATGAAATATTAAAACTATAGGTTATAAGTATACTATGATAAGTTGGTTATCATGTATATTTATAATAATATTAATTATTGGATAATTATCTCTTTTTCTTTAATAACCAATTGAGTGGGAGGTTATTGGTAGTTTCATGGTAACCGTTAGATATAAGGAAAAATGTTTTCCTAAATTTAGAAGTTGAAAGAGTTTCCATTTTCGGAAGATCTCACGGTGGCTGTCAAGTAAATACGATTTACTAAACAATAGCTAAAGAGAGACTAGACAATTATGGAGTGTTTCTATATGATAGTCACTCAGCTGGCCGATTAGCTAAACGATTGTGCAGCTTTTGCTAAAAGATCGCATAACCTTTGTTAAACGATTGGGCATCGTCTATACGATAGACTTGACATCTCCCACTTGCTTAATCGTTTACATGATTGTTCCTCTAGTCTCTTCCTCTATCCAAGTCCACACAGAGCCCACACTTCTAGATTCTCACACTGAGAATACCAAGGTAGCCATTGTGGTGTTGTCATACTCAACTCGACATTGTTCGAGGTTATTTGGAGGCCGTTCGTTGTGTTTGCTGTGTTTGTGATCTTGGTGATCTCTGTGTTCGTGGTCACTGTGATTGTGTAGTGTAATAGTCGTAGTGTTTGAGCATTCGGGTTTGCAGTCTTGTTGATTGTTCGAGCATTTTTGATCAAGGGAGATTGAAGATGAGTCTTCAAAGATAAGTGTATTCTTTCCCTTGATCGTATAGTAAAGCATGCTGTAATTTTGGTTTGTGCATAGCCTGTATGTTTCCATTTCTTGATTGTAATTGAGTATGTTCATATATGAATGAAATTTGGAACGATCCTTCCACTACTCATGGAAATCCTCATGTCCGATTTTCTTAAAAAACATGCAGCGGAAGAAAACAGGATCATTAAGCATTGTAATTTCTTAATTTTGACATCAAAATAAGTATGTTCATAGGGTATTAAGAGGGTTTCAACACATACCATTGAAGAATTCCTCCAAATCCAAGTTGCTCCTCACGTAATTTCATCTCCAAATCTTCAGTGAACCACCAAGAGATCTTTGCTACTATTCTCAACCTTGAATTTGAATGGTGGAACTCATAATTGAGCTGAATTTGTGAAGAATTTGGAGTGGGTTTTCAGGTGAAGAAGAATATTTGTTGCAGAAACAATTTTCCAGCAGCCTCCTACTCTCAATCTCAGTCGTTGTTTTTTTTCTTCTTCTATATGTAGGCATTGAAGAGCAACCCCTTGCATGAAGTTAATGGACAATGTGTGTTAATTTAGGAGAAACACCTCCTTACTTCACCAAAATGTGGAAAAGTCCACTACCAAGTTTCAAAATTTCAAATTCCATTTTCAATCTTTAATTTTAATTAATTCAAAATTAATTAAAAAAAACCAATATTTCAATTTTTGAAATTGAAATAAAAATGAAAATTAATTTTGATTTTTTAATTAATTAAATAGTAATTTAATATCAAATATTAAATTGATCACATACCTAATTTAAACATGAATCCTATTCATGTAATTAATATTTAAATTAATATTTAAATACTATAAACTCTCCAATTTCGTTTAATTTCGATAAATTAAACGTTAATTAATTATATCGAACATAATTATATAAACCCTAATTTGAATTTTAACTATTCAAATTCAAACCCTAAATTCAATTTGAACATTTTAAATTGAAATTCAATTTGAACACTTCAAATTGATATCATTCAAAATTCACTCAATTTACTAATTTAAGGTGTTCAGGTTTTACGAGCTAGTAGAGGGACCTTGTGGACCTACAGAGCATAAGCTCCAACGATTTGAGATTAATTGGCTAAAAATCTTTAGATTGAATTAATCAATATTCATTAACTATCGAGTCACACCACTATAGCTCAATGGTTGCACTCTTCTCACTGTAGATATATTTATGTCCACTTGATTTAACCATGATCAGTAAGTTGACCCTTCACATGTTGTTCGTAATAACGACTGGGTCAAATGTTGTTTAACCTCCGAAATTACGTCTTTCTCCTTAAGTTCCACTGATCCTCTAATGAACAATTGGTTTTTGATCGAATCACTAAACCGGATCCCTCTCGAGCCAATGAGAGGATGGGACCCCTTGCTCAATACCTGGTTTCAACACTTAAGAGAAAAACTTTACTCCTATCCCTAAATCGGGTACGCACGAATTCCATCTTGCACCCTATGTCCCTAACTATTTATCCGGTCTTACCCCCAAAATGGGGCTTGTTGAGTAGTGTTGTTGGACTACTCTCACCTATGCAGATCAAAAGATAATCTCGAATAAACAGGAGTTCATAGTTGACTCAGGATTAAGGTTAAGTTACCTAAGTCATCGTTATGAAATAGTCAGTCTTAAACAGTAAACAACGTTATAAAGTAAGAGTGACTTATTTCTTAGTCCGATCTTATGCAAACTCATTGTACAGGATGCCCCCACTCCTTATGATAATACATGAACGAATCAAGATCACTTCATTTGTAGCACCTTACAACAGATTATAACAACTACAGAGTAGGCCGCATCCGATAGTGTTACCAGAATAAGGTACCCAAACTTATTCATATACTATAGATCATTTTGGCTATTTACTCAAACTTGATCCATCTTTATTTCCCCACATAAATTTCAAGTATTCATATAATAACCATGCATCTAGTTTATTGGATTTATTTCTATAACTAAATAAACAATACATAAATTCAATAACAACTTTATTGAATCAAACTTCAATAATAACTTTATTAAATTTCAGAATAAGTTTACTGTTTACAAACCACGAGTTTTAGGACATAAAACCCAACATAGAACAAACTGTGCCTCTCCCAAAACTTTCATTCGGAATTGGGTCGCTGGCCGATTTTTAATTTTAATTAGTAGACCTACATCATTCTCAATGAGTAGAATATCATCTACATATAACACAAGGAAAGTTACTGAACTGTTGATGATTCTTTTGTACACATAAGATTTATCAACATTCTGATCAAAGCCATAATATTTGATCGCAATATCAAATCTTATATTCCAAGATCGAGAAGCTTGTTTCAATCCATAAATGGACTGATTAAACCTGTAAACTTATTGCTCTTGACCTTGGGTTATGAATCCCTCAAGCTGCTCCATGTATATGGTCTCCTCAAAATTGCCATTCAGAAAAGTAGTTTTGATGTCCATTTGCCAAATCTCATAATCATAATATGAGGCAATGGACGGGAGCATCTGAATAGACTTCAACATGGCAACAGGTAAGAAAGTCTCCTTATAGTCGACTTCCTCAACTTGGGTATAACCCTTTGCCACAAGTCTAGCCTTGAAGGTTTGCACCTTCCCATTAAGACATCATTTTCTCTTCTAGATCCATTTGCAACCTGTAGGTTTAACCCCATCAAGTGTTCTACAACATCCTCCATTGCCTTCTTGCAAAATAATGGATCCTCAACTATGATAGCTAGAGTTTCTGTTAAACCCATATAACGAATAGGCGGGTTTGCAACCCTCCTACTACATCAAGGGTCCCTCAATGTTTGAGGTGGATTTCATCTACTAGATGAAAAACTTCAATAACTCATATTGAGGTATTCGACTCTTCAAAAACTCTTGTTGAAGATTCAGTAGTTTCATTGGAAAGTTCATTTAACAATCTTACTGTGAGCTTATGCTCCCTTAGGCCGTCTTCTTCTAAAAAGGTAGCATTTGTCAACACAAACACTTTATTATTTTTAAGATCGTAAAATTAATAAAAGGGTTCGAATCCCACAACAGAAGCGTTCTTGTGTGAGATTGCCTTGTATCCCAAGACTTGATTTTTACAATAAACAAAAACCGTTGTACTAGATAGAGTAGATAAACACGTAAATTAGCATGCTATTGAGGAAAGGGTTAGAATAGTTCTTGCCTTTGTAGATTTCCCAAGTGCCATGAACAATCCTCTCCAAGGTTCCAATGAATGGATCTCCAAATGGCCTTGATCATGAACAACCCCTTGAGCGATCTTGAACACTACCATGAGAGTTACCTCGTTATTCTCTGAGATTCCAATAGAGGGATAGGTGGTATCCAACTATTGAGAGAGAGAGAGGAGAAAAGTGTTTTAGAGAGTTGAGAGGATTTTATGGCTTAGAGAAAATTATGCACAATAACACTAAGTAATTTTGTATTGTCAGAGTTTCTCTACAATCAAAGTTTATATTCTGTATATTCCTAAAGGGCCATGGGGAGGTCTTTATATAGAGAAGGGTCAAACATATTTCCCAATATATTTTCCTTTTCTATAATTAATTAAATAACATTTATTTAGTTAATTCGCCAATTTAATTAAATAACACTTATTCAATTAATTATCCCAATTAAATAACACTTATTCAATTTGCACAATTAAATAACACTTATTTAATTATTTTTGTGTGTGTGTGTGTGTGTGTGTTATTCTCAATCCCTAAGGAGAATACAAGAGGTTTCATTTTATGGTGGTCCCCATCTGGGATTTCAAATTAGAGATCTAAGAGAAGAAGATTCGGGTCGAGGGAATACATGAGGAATTGATTGGCTTCAAGGGTAAGTGTCATCTTCTTCCCTAATTCTCCCTCAAAAGCATGTTGTAATTTTTGTTTATTAATGCATAATCTTTGTTTTGGATCTATAAAATTTATGAATTATATGAAAACTAAAATGGGAACGATCTCTGCTTCCGCTATGAATCCTTCGTTGGTTTCCTTTCAGTTTATGATCTCTTATATGATCTTCCTCTAAAAATGTAGTATTTTTCGATACAAACACTTTATTTTCTTGAGGGGCATAGAACAGACCACCTCTCGTTTCCTTATGGTAACAAACAAATTGGCACAATCTTGAACGAGGTTCCAACTTTTTAGGATTTGTCACTAACACATGTGCATGACAACTTATAACGGGCAGAAGTGCACATTATTAAACAATGCTGGCTTGCATTGATAAAATATGTTAGATTGCGTCCAAAAAGCATTAAGTTTATAACATTGCGGTTGCATGCTTCTATCGCATAGAAACAGTTAATTTTTGTATTTTTATGCAGAATATGCGTTGGCGCAAGGCGAAAAGCGCGATCACAAGAAATCAATGGTCGAGCGCAACATCACCGCAAGGCGTTTCGGTGATTTATGTTCGCAAACATCTGCTCAAGAAGGATTGTCGCATAGAGTCACTGCAACTTGGCAGACGCATCTGGTGAAAGGCGTAATTAATCACGATGGGACAGAAAGCTGATGACGGTCGAATCCAAATTAAGTTGACAAGCCGCTAACGATAACAACTACATCCAACTTTTCGGTGATAAAATTCGGTGCATTAGTCAAAGAATTAAAGCCATCCCATCCGTGCAATCATAAGAGAAAATCTGCCTTTCACCCCGAAGCTCTATAAATACCGAAGGCATCCTTCAGAAAAGGAGTTCGAATACTTAGAGAATTTTCCCATAGTTTAGCCTTGTCCATAGTTTCCTTTTTGTTTTAAGGCGGAGCAAGAGAAAAGCCAAGATGCCGGAAGATCACTCAAGGAAACTCGAGAGAGAACCCTGAGGCGTAAAAGCATAGAGCGGGCCGACTCTCGTGAGAGCTAGAATATTATTTGAACACGAGTAGAAAGACAATGTAAAAAACCTGGGAAGCAAGAGATTGCTACCGGGCTCTTTATTCTTTTCTTGTATTGTTATTTTGTACTTCAACTTTATATTTATACAATGGAAGTTCTTATTCTACATATGTTCACTCTCTTAGCACGCATGAGTAGCTAAACTAGTCAAATGGGTTGAGAATAACTAAGTTAACATAACCTAGGATCTTCATCGCATGCGATTATCTTGTTTTATGTTGTGTCCAACACCCGTTTAGAGCTACTCAAGAGAGTGTCTAAAGAAAAAACCTAAAGATTCAAGAGAGTGAGATTAGATTGGTATAAGCAAGAGATAGAGACTTAAAGATAAGTTCTGTTTGTCAACTTGCATCGCATGCACCCTAGAGATAGGTATGATATTATGTGGTCGCATTATTTGTGTGTGTGTCATTTTTTCATCGCATAAATAAGAATAGAGGCTTATGTGTGGGCCCTATAAACTTAGCGCATATATCGCATGTGTTTTAGCATTAGAAGCCGTAGCATTCACACCTAGAGGTGGTTTACTATTGTATATGTGTTGCATGATCGCATAGCACGAACGCATCCTAGGAAGTGTTAGCCAAAACCCTTCTCAACCTGTTCACCACATACTCATCGCATCTTCCGTTTTATCAACTCTTTTCGATACTCCGCCGCATTTGTTTATTTTCATTACCACAAAAAAAAAAAAAATCACAACAACTTATTTATTTAGTTGGTTACCACAAAGTTTTCTGAAAAATTATCACTGCATACCGTTTCCCAAGTCCCTGAGTTCGACCTTGGACTTACCAGGAAACTCAGTGGGGTTTACACTTGGATTCCACTGAGACAACTTGAGTGCTCAACGCAACTCCATCATCGCATTTCATCCATAATTCCACATCATAAAATAACGCATCAACAACCCCAGATTCTGAAGTAATGTAAATTCGGTTTACACCTCCTTCATAACTCAAAAGGTGTTTCAGAACTACTCTTCGAGGGAACATTATTCAAGATGTGAACTATAGTCTCTATCGCATGCCCCCAAAACGAGTAAGGCAATTGAGCATAACTCATCACAAAACGAATTATATTTAATAAGGTTCTATTTTTTCTTTCTGATACACCATTTTGCTGAGATGTACCAGGTGCTGAGAGTTGGGATTGAATTCCATGTTCTATCAAATAGTTCTGGAATTCTAAATCCATGTACTCCACCTTGATCAGATCGAAGTATTTTAATTGTTTTACCTAATAGGTTTCCAACTTTAACCTTATACTATTTGAACTTTTCAAAAGCTTCAGACTTATATTCCTCCATTAAGTAGAAGTAACCATACCTCGAATAATCATCTATAAAAGAGATGAAGTATTCGTACCGTTCTCTAGCCTTTACATTCATCGAACCACATAGATCTGAATGTATGAGCTCTAAGGGCTCTTTGGCTCTATGACCTTTTCCACTAAAAGGTCTTATAGTCATTTTTCCTTTGAGACAAGATTTATATGGAGATAATGAATCATCTTCTATCTTGCTTAGAAGTCAATTCCTTACCAATCTCCCAATCCTATCGAGATTTATATGACTTAATCTTAAATGCGAAAGGTATGTATCATTGTTATTGGAGAAATTTTTCACCTTTTAGTTTGAGTATTAGCAGTTTTAAACATCTCATGATTTAAAAGTGCTTTTGATTGAGTTGGTCTTAAGACATATAAGTTGTCTTCTAGTAGCTGAACAAATAATCACATCATTTTTCATATTGAATGCTTTATTTGAATTAAAAGAGACAGACTATGATTGTTCAATTAAACAAGAAATAGAAACAAAGTTCCTCTTCATCTTGGGAACAATGTATAAGTTTTCTAAAAATAGAAATCTATTTCCAAAGGACAACTTAGTAAATCCCACTGCATGGCTAAAATGGCATCTCCCGTTCCAACCTTGAGCATCATTTCAACCTCTTCCAACTGCTGGAAGGAACTAATTCCCTGTAAAGAAGAACAAATATGATTAGTGGCTCCTGAATCAAGTATTTAGACATCATGGTTATTTTCTACTAAACAAGTTTCCAAGACCAATAAATCATACTAACCTTCCTTCTTTTTCTTCTCCTCAGCAAGGTACTTAGGGCAATTGCATTTCCAGTGACCATCCACATTACAGTGGAAGCATTTACCCTTGCCTTTGCCAGCAACGGGAATCTTCCCATTCTCTCCTTTTTTTTATGGATCTTCTTAGTATCAGAAGTTGAAGGAGCAGACTTAGTTTCAGAGGATGAACCCTTATTTAATCTTTTGGAATGACAACATTTGCCTCTCCTACTACTGGTCCTTTGCCTTTCATAAAAGACTGAAAAGTTTGTAACTCGTTCAGAAGGGTAGTCAGATTGTATTGTATTTTGTTCATTATCGCATTACTGCAGAACTGAATAAAACTCTTCGAAAGAGATTCCAAAATAAAGGATACCAGACTCTACTTGTTTATGGCTGCATCGTTCATTTTGACAACATTGAAATGGACCATCAGGTCGAAAACATGTTCTCTCACTGACTTCATATGCACATTATAAATGTATTTGAGGGCCTCGTGCCAGATCTGAGTGGACGGTTGTCCAAACATCATGGCTTCATGCTTCGTGGTAAGTATGTCAGACAGACTTGCAAAGATGTAGACTCGGGCCTTGTCATTGGCCTTCGTCCAATGGTCATAAGCATCCTTCAACACTTGAGATGCATTTCGAGCTAGGACTAGAGGACATTCCTCCATCAAGACAAACCACAGATCATCAATACCAGAATCGTATCTAGGTCAGATTTCCACATCACATAGTTTTACCGTTTAATTTCTCATTTTGAAGCACAAATATGATTGTGGAAAACATGTTAAAACATATAACAATCAATTGCCCTTATTAGTTATTTTTTTCATAACCTATTACTTAATTATCCAATCATTTTAGCAAAAAAAAAAAAAAAAAAAAAAAAAAAAAAAAAAAAAAAAAAAGAAAAAAAGAAAAATAACATATTTAATCAAAGAACCCTAATTAAACTATTGATTTCAGTTTTTTGCAACAATACTTCAGAGGTTTAGAGCAACAGCCACCAAAGAGTGATCAACTACTCTTCTCCTGAATTGAGACAATCTCAGTCAACGAGAATAACTCTTATTCCTATAATTTTTAGCTACTTTTGTTTCGATCAAGGATTAATTAACTATTAATTCCTCTCGTAAGTGTGACCAACCCATTTTTTAATCCCAGAGGTACACTTCAACAGGCTACCGAAGGGAAAGATAACTGTTGAAGATTAACCTAAGAAACCCTATCCATTGTTGGAGTTTGCATTGTTCTGACCATATGATGAGGCCCTCCTAAGGGATGGTCACTCTTAGATGACACACAGGCGAACCATAGGAATCTCATGGTGCAACCTAATGGTGGATACCGTGGGAAACGTTGACACACATCCCTTTCCCACATACTATGAATACTTTTCCATTCACCTTGTTATTGAACTATGCAAACACTCTCAGAAGGGAGGCCACTCCCAAGGCGACACGAAGTCGAGCATGAATCTCACTGTGTGAACTCTTAGGGACATGAAAGCTGAAATTTGATATACCATATATACCAACTTCCTCACACTAAAGTATTCTGATATTTTATTAGGATTTATAATATTTAGTTAAAACCCAGACTAATGAATTTTTCTAAGTCCTTTAAATTTGCTTAATATAACATTTATATTGAATAAATACTTGATTTCATTTATTAAACTCTTTTAATAAAGTCAATCAACTATTGCATGCTTATAAATTATTTTCCCAATTCACCTTCCAGGTCGGTTCTCAGGTAGAGATGTTCCGTTTCTGTCAGCTTAAATACCCCTTCCTAGATAGAACCTTCCTTATGGGCAATTATTTTATAAATTTAATCTTTTATTGAAAATCATTTTAATCCTATTAAAACAAATTTAAAGAAAATATTAACTCATCCCTAATCCCATTAGAAATAACATGAGTCAATTTTAAACAATTAATTTGACCTATGTTTACATGCAATCTAGATTATAGATTTCAATCAATCTCTTTATACTATAACTCTTTATAAATTAATGAATTATTAAATCTATAAACACATCAAGCATTCACAGAAATCATTCCACTATTTATTAGAACAATTTTAATATATAGTATGATGCATGGACATGCTTAGACTAAACATATATCACTAAAATAACTCTTATACTATGATGCATGAGCATGCTAATTTAATCATGCATCTACAAATATAATCCTTTATTTTTAATTATGATGCATGTACATGTTTATCCTAAGGTTGGTATTTTTGAATATATATGACATGCAAGATGTAATATGAATTAAAAATAATAATTTAAAAACATACACCCAATGCACAATTAAATTAAATAGCAACAATTGGACCGATTTTGGCAACCTAAAACAGATTGATTGATTAAATTAATATAACCATTATACTAATTTAATTAATTAATATAAATCAAAATTACAAGAGAGGAAAGTTAGGTCAAAAGTCTTCAACAGCCAAAACGCACGCGCGCTGCATCACTCCGTCTAAACTTCAAAGCGTTGCAACATTGAGGGCAACGTTGCAACACTACGACTGCTGTTCAACACCTCTACCCTGCAGCGTTGCAACGCTGTGCGATAGATTGCTATTGTTCTTCCTTGTTTCGGCTCCGAACTTATCTCAAACACTTCTGTTTGATCCCGATCTCTTCAACAATCGTTATTCTATCGATCGACATAGATTTACAAACTCGAAGAAATAATTAAATTTCCCAAAATACAACGGGCCCTTACAATTTAATCAAATTAAAAAGTAATATAGTGCCAAAATGACAACATCCAATTTTACAAACCAACATTCAAAAACTCATAATGTAGAATATTGAACCCACATCTACACGATTTTGTTTCGAAAAATACGAAGAATGAAGATACAAGGAATTGACTCTGATACCAATTGAAGGAATTGAATCTCGTAGTGGATGCATTCTCGTGTGAGATTGTCTTGCATCCTGCAATTCGAATTTTTATAATAAAGAAAAAAAATGATGTACTAGACGGAATAGATAAACACGTAAACTAGCAGGCTATTAGGGAAATGGTTAGAACGATTATTACCTTTGTAGATTTTTCCCAAGTTCTACTAACAATCCTCTCCAAGGTTCCAACAAACAGATCTCCAAACGATCTTGATCACGAACAACCCTTTGAGCGATCTTGAACACTACCACGAAAGTTACCTCGTTATTCTCTGAGATTCCGATAGAGGGATATGTGGTATTCAACTATTGGGAGAGGGAGGGGAAAAAAGTGTTTTTGAGAGTTGAGAGGATTTTATGGTTTAGAGAAAATTATGCACAATAATACTAAGAAGTTTTGTATTGTCAGAGTTTTTCTACAATCAAAGTGTGTATTCTGTGTATTCCCAAAGGGCCATGGGAAGGTCTTTATATAGAGAAGGCCAAATACTTTTCCCGATATATTTTTCTTTTCTATAATTAATTAAATAATATTTATTTAATTAATTAGCCCATTTAATTAAGTAACACTTATTCAATTAATTAGCCCGATTAAATAATACTTATTTAATTCACACAATTAAATAACACTTATTTAATTTTGATTTGTATAATAATTAAATAACTATTTATACATCAAACTCAATTTAATGTATACATCTAATTATCATATACATCCCATGTATATGTACAAAATCTCTGTATTAATTAATCCTTTGTGAATCTAATTCATTTGAATTAATTTGAATCTTATTCCAATATTATTCTCTAATTTAATTATAGATCATGCCCATAATTAATTATATATTAATCTCATTAATATATAGTTTTCTCAAATTAATTTGAACAATTCAAATTATCCCTCTTAAGTATTCTCTAGTGAGCTAACGAGGGGACCTGGTAGGCCTATAGATTAGAAGCTTCAACAATATGAGATTAATTGGTTAAATCATTAACCAAGTTAATCAATATTCGTTAACTGTGGGTACACTCCACTAAAGATCCACAACTACACTCTTCTCACTATAGATATATTTCTGTGTCCATGGATATAGACCAATACCATCCAGTTAGTTCTTCACAAGTGTTCGTAACTCTAACTTGGTCAAATTACTGTTTTACCATTGGGTTACCGTTGGCTCCTTAAGTACCAACGCTCCTTTAATGAACGATTTGTTTATGGTCCAACCAATAAATAGATACCCTCTCGAGCCAATGAGAGGGTAGGGCTCTTTGTTCAAGTCCTGGAGACACCACTTAAAGGAACACTCATCTACTTACCCTTAAGGTGGAAATGGGTGAATTCCATCTTGTATTATCATGTTCCTAACTCCCCACTCGGTCTTGTCCCTAAAATGGTAGGCATATTAGGTGGGTGAACTGATCATTCTCATCCTTTCAAATCAAAGGACAATCCCTCATGAACAGAAGTTCATAATTTACTTAGGATAAAGACTAAATCGCCTAGGTCATTCTATTGAAATAGAAACCTGACTAATCAATGGTGTTACATCTAGTGATTACTATTTTGCAGTCTAGTCTCATACAAACTCATTGCATAGGATACCCCCATTCGTGTGTCACCTATGCAAACGCATTTAGATCATTATGTTTGTATCAAATACAAAGTGAGACGTATCCATAATGTTACCAAGATTAACTATCCAACCTTATCCTTATATTATAGACTCTTTAGGCTATATCTTGAACATCAATCCCTGTATGTCTCCATATACAGTTTAAGACTCATAAGATAGTCTTGGATGTTAATTTATTGGATTTAGGATTATTAATACAAAATAGACAACAATAGAAGCAATAAAATGTATTGAATTTACATCTATAACTCTTTATTGATGATGATCAATTAATAATGTGACAACCCAAGTTTTGGTGTAATTTAAATTCAATTATTTTGTAATATTTGAGGATTGTTTTGAAATTTTGGAGGTTAAATTGAATTATTGTAAAAAGATAATTCAATTTTAAATTTTTGCTTAAGTGAAGACTTTTGCAATTTAAAAGATTTTAGGAAAAATTTGGGATTTGCTTTAATTTTAATTAAATTTGAATAATTGGATTACAATTGGGAGTTTTTGAATATTTGGATTTTGGAGAAGATAATTAGAATTAATTAGTTTGAATTGAAATATTTGATTTGAATTTAATTCCCAAAAAGATTTTAGATTTTTAAATCCAAAATTATTTTAGATTTTAAGTAGGGAAAAGGAAAGGGTTCTTAGGTATTATTTAAGTTATTTAAGAAAATAAAAAGAAAGGGGAAGTTAGAAAAGAAAAGAAAAAAAATCATATCTCTCTCTCCCTCTCGAACACGCATGCGAGACTCCCCCTATCTCTGTTTCTTTTCCGTAAAGTGCCACACTGCCCTAGGTTGCCTCGTTCCAGCCACTTCACCAAGCGACCAATTGTAAACGCCGAATTCTACGTTTCCTATATAAATATGTTTAGCCATGAGGATGTTATATTAATTATTTGATAAGTGGAAAATTTATGGTGTAGTTACAGGGAATTACAAATGTAGGAAAAAAGAGAAAGAAGAAGAAAGAAAAGACTAAAGAGACAATAGTTAAGTTTGGCCAGAAGCACTAAGTTAGTTTTAGATGAGGTGGCGGTTTAACCTTTAAACATGGGAGGTGGCAAGAAGTATAAAAGGAAGAAGAAATTCAGAAGCTCGGTTTTGGCAAATGACTTGAGCAAATTAAGTGAGATCAGTGCCATTCGAAAGCTAGAAGAATCTAGTTTTCGAGGTTGGTGTACCAGAGAAAGATCTCATAGGAAGAAGAGCAAAAAGCAAAGAATTCACAGAAGGGGTAGATTCTTAGATTAATCAAGGCCAGGGGTGAAGATTGGAAGCTCCAGGCCAAATTACAAGGAATTTAGGGCTGAGGTTTTAAGGTAAGAAAGCTAACTCAATTCTAAACAATTTGTAGATGAAGTTTCTTGAAAAGAGTTCTGAATTTTGAGTTATGAATTTTTGAAGTTGAAACAGAAAATTGGTGCATAAACAGGCAGCTACTTGGGAAGATCAAGCAAGCAGCTCACCATAGAAAGCGGGAACGAGATAAGAAAGATGTGGATCTCGCTCAAGACACAAATCTCACTGGTTTTGGACCGAATCTCGCTCTAGACAAAAATCTCGTTGGAAAATTTGGACTGAATCTCGCTGGAGAAGGCACAACTCTCGCTGGAAGTGGTCAATCTCGCTATGATGAAGTTTTGCTAGTGAAGTGCTTGATCTCGTTCATGAGGATTTCACTCATAATGATCATCTCGCTAGTAATGTTGATTTTGTTGATGAAGATTTCATTAGTAAACAAACTATTTGTAGCATTTTGATTGGTATTCTAAGGAATCTAACCAGGATTATGTCCTTTCAGGCCAAGAGCAGCTAGGAGAGGCATATAACCCGTTAAGAGCCCCGACGAGTAGTGAGTGACTAAAATGAACTTAATTCTTTCAATATTTATGTATAAAAGACCATGCAATTTACAATAATGTTGATGGTGAGTTTATACTCTCTTAAGCAACAAATGTTTAATGAATTGCCTAGCGTTTCTTCTCCAACTTGTATATGATTTAACGCATGCGAAGGTATATTTGTGAATTCATTACAAAGGCTAAGTTCCTATGATGAAGCATGCATGCCTGGAGAAAGGCTATGATGGAATGATACTTTATGTAAATGGTATGTGATTCGATGCTAGAAAATAACTCAGTACTGAAGGACACGGGGAAGGTATCTGGGTAATAGTACCTAAGGTGTTGACGGTACTTAGAAAACTCCACATGCACGTAGATAGTTCTAAATGAGAGGCCAAAGTATGGGTCTCACAGGCCATATACTAGCAAAGAGAGGCCAAAGTATGGGTCTCTTGGCCGGTTACAGACGTTGGGAACTAAAGTGATGTATGCTCGTTCTCAACTAAGAATTAATGATGTTTAATGATGCTTAAGAATGTTTATTAATGTTTATGTTTAAAGGAAGTTGGTTGAGATGTCCTCAATACATTTATATGTTTATAATAATGTAAAGCATGGTATAATATGATTTTATAGTCACTCACTAAGCTAATAGCTCATAGATTTTCCATATTCTCCTTTTCCAGGTAGCGGTCAGATTCCTCAAGGTTGATCCTACTGCTGCTTGCCATTGAAAGGTCTGGCTTGTTAAGAAGAACTTAGGTTGATGGTCTATATATATGTACACATGTTTTAAGAGGGATCATGGCTTTGTTAGTGAGTTTGGGTCCTATTGTAAATATTCTACTTGTAGATATTATGTCATGACTGTTTTGCATGTGATCATATAATATACATGAAGCCTTTTGAAGGCGAGCATTTTATATTCATTAATAATATCTATCAAGTTGGCACTCAGGTTAGAGGGTTAGGGTGGTAAGTGCTGGCAACAGAGCTAGTAACTGCTACCATCACATCTTCTTCTAGGTTATGAGGATAATCTGGGAGGGGATGTGACACCAGCAGCCACGCCTTTGTCGAGCTCCGCCAAGCCTCAGCCTAAATGTGAGTTTTGATTGAGGAAGGTGTCCTTTCTAGGACATGTGGTGTCAAAGGAAGGAGTCTCCGTTGATCCTGCAAAGGTTGAGGCGGTTACAAGTTGGCCTTATTCAACCTAAGTCAAGGAGGTGTACAGTTTCTAGGATTGGTAGGCTACTACCAGGGATTTGTGAAGGATTTTTCTCGCATAGCCAATCCATTGACTCAGTTGACTAAGAATGGAGCTTTTTTTTGTTTGGTGTAAGGCTTGTGGGGACAGTTTCCAAGATCTCCAACAAAAGTTGGTTTCAACTCCAATTCTTACAGTGCTAGATGGATCAGGTGGTTTGGTTGAAGGAAATTAGACATGAGGATTTTCATGAGCAGCAGAATGATCGTTCTAAATTCCATTCGAAATTGAACACTAACAATTACAGTACAAAATGGAAACTAACAGGTTATGCAACAACTAGAAATTATAGTATACTGACAAGATAACCAAGGGATAGAATATACATACCTTTAAAGACTCATTCTTCAAACTCCCTCGATCACTCCAATGCGTCCAAGAACAGAACCTCAGCCTTCAAACATAACGACCAGAACAACAACATGATCTTTTAGGTTATCATTTAAGGCATGATTCACTTGTATATCCCATATACATGCTTAAGTTTACATACAATAACCATGGATCTTTGTTTTTGGATATGAGTAAATGCAAAATAAAATAACTCTTATTCTATTCATAACAATGTGTACAGTGTTTACAAACTACGAGATTCCGGGAGAATTAGGACACCAATCCTAACATTTGTGAAGGAAAGGTTGGGGTATGTGTGAAGGAAACCAAACACGAGGATTTTCATGAGCAGCAGAATAGATCATTCCATATTACAATCATGTATGAACATTAAAAATTACAGTCGTAAACAAAACAAACAATTATGCAATCAATACAGAAATTACAGCATGAAACAACAACCGAACAAGGAGAAAAGCAGAAAAGCTATGAACGTTTGTCGACTCTTTCCACGATCCTTGCTCACGAACGCTCAAACACAACAACCTTGAACGCTCAAACAACACGACCGCTCCACAGTACGAATACCGCGCATTGGCATTCTGCGATCACCTTGGTCACGAACACCCCAGCAACATGAACGGCCTCTACAAAACCTCGACGGTGTCGAGTTGAGTATGACACCACCAAGAAGGTTACTTTGGTATTCTCGGTGTGAGAATCCAGAGGGTGGGCTCTGTGTGGACTTGGTATGAGGTAGACGAAGGAGGATTCAACAATTGTGTACACGATCGGGCTAGTGGGAGATGGCTGAAACCTATCGTATAGGTTAACAACCAATCATTTAGCGAAAGCTAAGCGATCGTCTAGCAAAAGCCAAGCGATCGTTTAGCAGCGTGTTTATCGCCTACAAACACTACATGATCGTTTACCTTTTGTCAAGCTGTCGTTTAGTAAATCTGTATTTTCTTGACAAGCTCCATGAGTTTCTTTTTTCGAGAGAGAAATCTCAAAACAATTTTATCAAAAAACTTATTAAAATTAGGAAAAAAAAATTTCCTTTTATCTCACGGTTACCATGAACCACTAATAACCCCCCACTCAATTGGTTATTAGAGAAAAAGAATTAATTATCCAATAATTAATATTATTATAAATATAAATGATAACCAACTTATCATACTATATTTATAACTTATCGTTTTAATATTTTATCTCATGAAACATATAAACCACTGTTCTTTTTCTATTCCATGGTACTTAATGTAATTCTTATTTACATTAATCGTCCACTAGATGTATCTCATACATCATACCGATCATATCATATATAATTGAATAACCTCTTGTCAATTTGAACATTTCAAATCAACACCAAGAACTGATCCTCAACTAAATCCATTGAGCTACCAAGGGGACCTTATGGACCTATAGCTCAAAGCTCCAACGGTACGTGAATAACTGACTAAACTCTTTAGTCACGGGATCCACCATCCGTTAACTGCCAGACACTCTACTAAAGACCGACAACTGAACTCTTCTTACCTCAGATATATTATGTGTCCACCTTAACCAATCAAAAGTGTGACAACCCTTCACAGATCGCTTGTAAGTACAGCTAGGCCAATAACCGTTATGCCCCTATAGTTACATCTAACTTCTTATGTACCACTGATCCCTCTAATGAACATAAGTCATAACCCTACTATGACTGAGTCCTCTCTTCTAAAGAGAAGCTGTGGCCACTATGTTCAATCCTCGGAATCAACCCTTAAGGGAGAAATCTCTCTACTTATCCCTACTTTGGGAAAGGAGTGAATTCTATCTTGTGGATTGAGTTCCCAGCTCCCAGATTAGACAAGTCCCCAAAAAGGTAGACATGTTGAGTTGGCAATCTGGCCACTTTCATCCATACTAATCAAAGGATCGTCATCAAAGACAGGAGTTCCCAAAACATTCAGGATTGAGGTTGTGTCACCTATGGTCATTTAGGTGAGATGTAAGTCTCTAGTATCAACGGCGTTATATAAGATTCTAGTCATCTCGTGGTCCAAGTCTTATACAAACTCTTTGTATAGGACACCCTCGCTGGTATGTCTCTACATGAATGGTCAGGATCTACCATCTGTAGTAGTTTACAACACTTGCAAACCTCTACAAAGTGGACCGTATCCGTAGTGTCACCAGGATCAGGTATCCCATATTAATTCTTATACTACATACCTATTTAGGTTATCAATTAAGACATAATCCACTTGTATATCACATATATATGCTTATGTTTACTACAAACCTATTTGTTTATTGGATATGAGTACATCACCTTAATACTTGTATATCACCTTTAATCTTATACTACAGACCTATTTGTTTATTCGATATGAGTAAATGCCAAAATTAAATAACACTTATTTTATTCATCAAACAATGTATATCTTTACAAAAAAACGAGACTCTGGGAGAATTAGGATACCAATCCCAACAGTGTGCTGATGCACAAGGTAAGGTAGTTACTTATGCATCTTATCAGTTAAAGAACAATGAACGGAACTATCCGACGCATGATTTGGAATTGGTAGCGATGGTTTTTGCCTTAAATATTTGGAGGCATTATTTAGATGGAGAGAAGATACAAATTTTTACCGACCACAAAAGTTTAGAATACCTCTTCACCCAGAAGAAGTTAAATATGAGATAGCGCACGTGATTAGAGTTGGTGAAGGATTATGACTGTGAGATTCTGTACCATCCAGGAAAGACAAATGTAGTGGCAGATGCTCTAAGTAGGAAGGTAACTCATTCAGCAACCCTTATTACCGAATAGACTCATGTATGTAAGGAACTTGAACGGGTTGAAATTGTAGTAGTAGTGCGAAAAGTCACTGCACAGTTGGTGAAGTTGTCAGTGCAACCGAGTTTGAGACAGAGAATTATTGATGCTCAACGGAGTGATCCTTGCCTGGTTGAGAATGTTCATAAGGTGGAGTCAGGGCAGGGTGGTGAGCTCTCTATATTCGCAGATAATGGTCTCCTTTATCAGCGACGTTTATGCGTACCAGCAGACAGTTACCTGAAGAATGATTTGTTGTTGAAAGCTCTTAGTTTCCCATTTTCGATACATCCTGGCAGTACCAAGATGTATCAGTATTTGAAACGTTGTTATTGGTAGAAGGACGTGAAAAGAAAGATAGCATGAAAGCCTTGAGGCAGAAGCCAGCAGTCTTTTTGCAACCCTTAAGCGTATGAGAGTGGAAGTGGGAGCATGTGTCTATGGACTTCATCATGGGGTTACCTTGAACAACAAAGGGCTTTATTGTAATTTGGGTTGTGTTAGACAGGCTCACTAAACTAGCACATTTTATTCCAGGGAAGTTTACTTTTTCAGTGAGTAAGTTGGCGTAGATATACATGAAAGAGATGATACGGTTGCATGGAGTACATATGTCCATTGTGTCAGACAGAGACCCTCACTTTATATCTAATTTTTGGAAGAGCCTTCAATCAGCGTTGAGTACTCGATTGGATTTTAGTACAACTTTTCACCCACAGGCTGATGGTCAGACAGAGTGTTTAAACCAAACGTTGGAGAATATGTTGCGCACCTGTGCGTTGGAGTTTTCAAGGAGTTGGGACTCCCACCTGTGGAGTTTGTGTATAATAACAGTTATCAGACTACCATTGGCAAGTCGCCATTTGAGGCCTGATAACGGGCAGAAATGTACGTTATTATAGTGCAAAGATATAAAACAATGAAGGATTGTGACGGTAAAAATATATTAAATTGCATCCAAAAGCATTAAGTTTATAACATTGCGATTGCATGCATCCATCGCATTGAAAAAAACTAACTTATGTATTTTGTGCAGAAAATGCGTTGGTGCAAGGCGGAATTGCGATCCAAAGAAATTAACATCTGAACGCATTAAGAGATTATGATCACAAGACTATGTGATCGTTTGCGTTCGCGAAAATCTGCTCAAGAAACTGGCCGCATAGAGCCAGCACATCAAGGTGAAAGTTTAATAAATCACGATGGGACAGAAAGCTGATGACGGTCAATTTCGAATTAAGTTGACAAGTTGTTAACGACACACTATAACAAGTACACTCAACTTTTTGGTGACAATTATTCACGCATTAAACAGATAATTAATGACATCCCATCAGTGCAATCATTTGAGAGAAAAAGCTCTTCACCCTGAAGCTCTATAAATATCAAAGGCTGCCTTTGTTGAAGGAGTTCACGCAGTTCAGAGAGTTCAACATATAGAAGATAGCTAGCCTTTATTCATAGTTTCCATATACTTAGAAGGCGGAAGTGAGAGAAGGGAAGAGACACTGGAAGATCGTCTTGGTCAGCTCGAGAGAGTGTTAGGGAGCATAAAAAGCAGAGAGAGGGCCGACTCTTGCGAGAGCAAGAACATCTTTTGAGCGGAGTAGAGAAGAACAATGTAAAAGCCTTGGGAAGCAAGAAATTGCTACCAGGCTCTTTATCTTTATTTCACATTGTCATTCTGTATTTTGATTTCATATATAGAATGGAACTTGCATTTCTACAGTTGTTCACTCTCTTTACAATATGCATGAGTAACTAAACTTTCGAATGGGTTAAGAAGTACTTAGCTAACATGACCTAGGATCTTCATTGCATGCGATCATCTTGTCTTATGTTGCGTTCCTCACCCCTTTAGAGCTACTCAAGAGAGAGTCTAAAGAAAGAACCTAAGAGTTGAGAAAGCTAGGTTAGAATCTAGACTTGAGAAAGCAAGATTAGATATGCATAAGCAAGAGATAGAGACTTAGAGATAAGTTCTGTTTGCCAACATGATGCGCCCTAGAGATAGGTTATGGTAGTATGCGGTCACCTTGTATATGTGTGTGTCAATGATCATCGCATAGACAATAATAGAGGCTTAGACATAGGTCCTATAGACATCATCGCATACATCGCTGCGTTCTAAAACTAGAAGCCATAGCATTTGCATTGAGAGATGACTTGCTGTTGTATATATGTAGCATGATCGTATAACATGAACGCATTCTTAAGAAGTGTTAGCTAAATCCCTTCTCAACCTGTTCCCCCGCATACTCATCGCATCTTTCGTATTATTAACTCTTTTCTCAACTCTGCTGCATAAACTTTATACTTCAAACAGCATATCAACCAACACATTGATTTATTTGTTATCGCAAAGTAATAAAAAATTAGTATACTGTTTCCTTAGTCCTTGTGTTCGACCCTGGGCTTATCAGGCAACTCAGTAGGATTTATACTTGGATCTTGCTGAGAAAACTTTCATACACAACGCATATTCCACCATCGCATTTTATACCATTATTTCATCGCATTAACAACAACGCATCAAGGCCTTATATGGAATGAGTTACAGGTCTCATGTATGTTGGGATGAGGTTGGTGAGAGGAAGTTTCTAGGACCTGAGCTAGTAAAGACCATGGATGAACACATGCAAATAGCTCAAAACAGGTGTAAAGATTTCAAGTTTGAAACTGGCGACAAAGTGTTATTAAAAGTGGCATATATGAAAGGTGTTTTGAGGTTTAGAAAAAAAAAAGGGAAGCTAAGTCCACGATTTATTGGGCCTTTCGAGGTCTTGGAGCAGATTGGCCTTATAGCTTATTGGTTGGCATTGTCACCATCTCCCTCTTCAGTTCACAATGTTTTTCATGTTTCGATGTTGAGGAAGTATGTGGCAGATCCATCCCATGTGTTAGACTTAAAACCAATACAGTTGAACGAGAACTTGAGTTGTGATGAGAAGCCTATTTAAATCCTCGCCAGGGAGGTGAAGACTTTACGCAACAGGGAGATAGCACTTGTAAAAGTTTTATGGTAGAATCACCAATTCAAGGAGGCTACATGGGAACGAGAGGATGAGACAAGAACCCAGTATACGGAGCTTTTTCAATAATAAACTTTCGAGGACGAAAGTTTCTTGAGGAGGGAAGAATATGACAACTCAAGTTTTTGTGTGTTTATATTAAGTTATTTTGTAATATTTGAGGATTATTTTAAAATTTCGGAGGTTAAATTGAATTATTGTAAGAAGATAATTCAACTTTAAATATTTCCTTAACGGAAGGATTTTGGAATTTAAAAAATTTTAGAGAAAATTTGGATTTACTTTAATTTTAATTTAATTTGAATGACTGGATTAAAATTGAGAGTTTTGGAATATTTGGATTTTGGAGAAGATAATGAGAATTAATTAGTTTGAATTGAAATATTTGATTTTGATTTAGTTCCCAAAAGGATTTGGGATTTTTAAATCCAAAAATATTTTTGATTTTAAGTGGGGAAAACGAAAGGGTTTTAAGCTATTATTTAAGTTATTTGAGAAAAGAAAAAGAAAAGGGAAGTTAGAAAGGAAAAGAAAAAAACTCAAATCTCTCTCCCTCTTGAACACACGTGCGAGACTCCCCCATCTGTTTCTTTTCCGTAACGCGCCATACGGCCCTAGGTCACCTTGTTTCAGTCACTTCATCCAACAACCAGCAACCCCGCCCTTGTCGAGCTCCACCAAACCTCAACAACCAGCAACCAGCAACCGCGCCAGCGTGTTTTTTGCTCGGAGTCAGCCACACGCCTAGCTGATCGACGTCGAGTGACACTGCTGTTCCAGATTTGAAGCCGCATGCTCTAGCCGACGTGTCGTTCTTCGCGTACGTTTGTTGGGTTCCTCCGCCATAGAGCCCAGCTGTCGTTCGTACGTCTCCGACTAGTTGTCTATTGTTGCACCGTTTTGAGTTGTTTTTCGCCAAAATCTTGGGATGTTAGGTAAGTTTTGGGTTTTATTTTTGAGTTTTCTTTGAAGATTTTGGTTACCTACTTAATTTTGGATCTAATTTTTTGACACCCATTTTGTTTGGGCTTTAAATTTGTTGGAATCGACAGGACCCTGAGAACGATGAACAGTAACTGGTCAAGGCACGACGGCCAAGCAAAGAGCAAAAACCTGCAAAACAGAAACTCGATAGCTCGCTCTCTTTAAGAAGTTTTGCGGCTCTGCCCAAGTTTGCAAACATGTCTGAAAATTTTCACGTCGTCCCTAGGATAAAACAACCAAGGAAACTCGATCGAAAATGCACTGTTACCGACCGTAACACACACCTTGCTAACTCACTGCTCGGAAAACTAAAATGGAAGAGTTAGGAGAGGAAAATTGGAATGGAGTGAATGAGTTGTGTTTTCGAATTACTGAAGGTCATGCCTTTTATAGGCCTTCAGCATGGAACGGTAAGGAGCGAAATAGGCAGTAAGCCTCAGAACGTGCACGGATCAATCGCTTGCACGAACGAAGCGGACTTGCACGAACAGGGAAGGCCTTTTCTTTTGTTTTTTTGGTTAAAAAAATAAATAAAATAAAAATATTTTTATTAAAATTAATAATCACACACTCACCTTGCCTAATCGGATCGGACGACGAAGGTGCGTGGGATGCCCACCGAACCCACATTGGTCTATCTTCTCACTCCCTCCAAAACATAGGTACCCCTTGGGGCCTAAACCCAAAACTCAAGATTGGAGTACATAAGGGTGACTTCCAAATCCAAATTTTCCAACCAAAGGTTGGTTCCCTGTTGTTTTTGAAAGTTAAATTTTCACCCAACAATCCTCCACTTGGAAATTTAATCAAAAAGAGAAAGAGAAAAAAGATTTTCATTGAGCAGTTTCAGTCTATATAACACTATGCATAAGAAAAGGTGTCTTACGACTTGAACCTTTACATAGTGTAGATGATTCAGAATATACTAGAGTAACCTTTGGTTTTGAACTCTATCTCTAACAGCATCTCACACAGAGTGTCATTAGTGTGTAGTACGAAAACCCGTGCTTTAAGGTCTAGCACGTGTATCCCGATTTAGTGAATACTCTAGAAAGTTATCCTAAAAACACCATAGGAAGCGACACTTACTTCCACATTCATACAGGTGAGTCTATCAAAAGTACTCATGGAGCTAGGTACCCCACTTGTCATCAAGCATAGATCTCATTAAGAACTGAGTTCAACCTTTCTTACGCTTCAGGATAACATGCTTAGACTGTAAGTCATAGGAATAGAACTTTGTGTTTGGTTTAGCATTATTCACTATATATCACTCGTGATCAGTTATTACTTGTTGAACTTGTTTCTTTGGATCTTTAGTCTACAAGTGGGGTTTTCCTCACCGTGATTCATCTTTCTATAGGCATGAGTCCCATCCTTTTTGAGGTTCTAAAAACCTTTTCTCTGGCCAGTCCTTTTGTCAAAAGATCTGCCAAATTTTCATCAGTTCATGTGTGATCCACTCTAACTACACCAGTAGTGAGAAATTCTCTAATGGTATTGTGCTTATGACGTATTTGCCGTCTCTTTCTGTTGTAGTTATGGTTCTGAACTTTTGTGATTGTTGCAGTACTATCGCAATGGATCAATATGGCTGGTACCGGCTTTTTCCATAAAGGAATCTTTGATAGCAGACTTCTAAGCCAGCCTGCTTCTTCACTAACTGTCACTAGTACTATCATTTCTGACTCCACCGTATATTGGGCTAAAATAGTCTATTTCTTGGACTTCCAAGAGACAGCTTCGCCAGCTATATTAAAAATATAGCCACTTGTAGCCTTTGAATCATCTGAAAGAGAGTTCCAGTCAACATCGCTAAACCCTTCCAGGATAGCAGAAAACTTTTGATAATGTAATCCTAGGTTTTGGATTTTCTTAAAGTATCTCATTACCCTTTCTATTGCATTCCAATGCTCTTTACTAGGTCTACTTGAAAACCTGCAAAGTAATCCTACAACATAAGCTATGTCAGGCCTAATGCAGTCAGTAGCGTATCTAAGACTGCCTATGATGCTCGCATACTCAGATTGATTAACACTGTCACCAATGTTCTTGAACAACTTGACACTTGGGTCATAAGGAGTACAGGCTAGTTTACAATCAAAGTAATTATATTTCTTTAGAATCTTTTCTATATAGTGAGATTGATCCAAAGAAATTCCCTTTTCAGACCTATTTATTTTTATGCCTAAGAATATATTAGCTTCTCCTAAGTCTTTCATGTTGAAGTTTGCACTCAATATGATTTCAGACGTGCATGTTCGACCCAAAGATCAATAAATCATCTACATATAGACACAAGATAGTGCAGAGGTTATTACCAAACTTATAGTAGATGCATTTGTCACTTTCATTAACCTTGAAACCTTTAGATAGGATAAGGTTGTCAAATTTTTCATGTCATTGCTTAGGAGCTTGTTTTAGTCCATAGAGACATTTGTCTAATTGACACACTTTATTTTCTTGACCATGGACTACAAAACCCTAAGGTTGCTCCATGTAAATATCTTCTTCAAGTTCACCATTTAGGATAGTGGTTTTTACATCCATCTGATGTACTATGAGGTTATAAAGGGTAGCGAGAGAGAACAGGACACAGATTGAGGTAATTCTAGTGACAGAGGAGAAGGTGTCAAAGAAATCTACATTTTCTCTTTATCTAAAGCCCTTTGCTACTAACTTGGTTTTAAATTTGTCGACAGTCCCATTAGGTCTAAGTTTTCTTCTTAAGATCCATTTGCACCCTATTGCCTTATAACCTGGGGGCAGATCTACTAAGTGCCAAGTCTTATTTGACTCAAGTGAGTCCATCTCATCAGTTATGGCTTCTTTTCATAGGTTAGCATCTACTGAGGATAGGGCAACTCTCAGATCTTTAGGGTCTTCTTCTACGTTGTAGGTCAGGAAGTCATTTCCGAAATCTTTGGCGGTTCTAGTTCTTTTGCTTCTTTTAGGTTCTAGGTCAATTTTCTCTCTAGGGTTAGGATTTCTAACTAGGGTTATACCACTTGATCCAGAGCCCCCATTATTCCTTGATTTAAAAGGAAATCTATCTTCAAAGAATTCGACATCATTTGACTCAATGATAATTTGGTTCACTAGATCATAGAACCTGTAGGCTTTATTATTTAAGGCATAACCTATAAAGACACATTCGTAAGGTCTACTAACCAACTTTCTCCTTTTTGGGTCTAGAAACCTTACAAAGGCTAGACAACCCCATGTTCTAAAGTAGGACAAGTTTGGTTTTTTATTCTTGAGAATTTCGTAAGGTGAAGTTTTGTTTTTAGACTTTGGGATTCTATTTAGAACATAACACATGGTAAGGACGATTTCACCCCACCAATAAGGCGCAACTTCTGAACTAAGTAAAATAGCAACCACGAGCTCAGCTAAAGTTTTATTTTTCCTTTCGACTTTTCCGTTCATTTCAGGAGAATAAGGTGCTTCGTGTATTATTCCATGTGAGTTAAAGAACTCATTGATGACATGCAGAAATGCATGTCATCTTAGGCCTTTTATTTAGAATTATGAGGACTGTTAAGCAGAATATGTGGCAATTATGTTAGGAATGCATAAGAAATTGAGCTTGTGACGTTCAACATTAAGAATCTCAGCTAACCCATTATTATGCATTATTATGCTTTCAATTGTCTATTTTTGTAGCTAACGTAAGAAGTGGACGAAAACCCGAAAATCGGACTACCGCATAAACGACCGCATGCGAAGAAACTGTCCATCGTAAAGCGAACGTGTTTGATCAACGCATGGGTGTTGCGGTAATCAGTCGCATGCGTCCATCGCATGGGAGTTGCGCTCGTCAAGCGATTGCGGTCATCGTGTAGAAGTTGCGGTATTAAGAGAATGTGGTCACTGAATGATTGTGGCTACACGATAACGCATACTAATGGGATCAACACAAGGTTGGTGGAATGAACGCATCAACGCATCTACCTCGGGAAAATCAAAATATGATCTTGACATTTCACCTATCACGCCATTAGCAGTAGAGATTTAGAAAGGACTAAACGAGCCGTGAATGTCAGAATCAGAGTAGTCCATTAATGATGTCGGCGATCCAACTCTATATAAAGAAGCCGATGAGCAGAATTCCAACTTGTTCGGGGATTATCCCTAAAACTCAGGGTTTCTCCCTACGACCCAGAAAAATGCGTGAGAAAAAGCTTGAGAGTTCTTCATCTCCCTCTTCCATTTCGAGTGATGACTGGAGCCTTCGACCGAAGCTAGATCTCGAAAGAGTCAGCTCCACTGCACATCCATGGCACCACCGGCAGCCTTGACGCATATCCGCTGGAAGCAAGTCTTTGCTTCCAACTGGTCATTTCATTTTCTCTCCTTTTCTTATATTGTATTGTATTACATTTTGTGATTAAGGAATTAATACATTATGTGTTTAATTCATTTCTGTGTTTCCTTCGACTCCATCTTCAACTTAGCATCTTTAACTTCATTGCATCACTTAGTGAGATTGCTAGAGTATCACTTACTTAGTCATGTGGATTAGGGATATTAAGCATGTAGCAAACCACCGGAAGGTGCGTGTTGCGTGAGTGTGTGAGAAAACCTTATTTGCTTAATGTGAAGCTGTAGCACGCTTGTCCATGAGTAGAGTCAGCAACAACTAACTGCCTGAGAGGGTAAGTGGTTGGTCTCATTATACAATGTAAGCAAGTATTCACTAGGAATAGGAATAATCTTACGTTAGCCAAGTTTATGTGGTTACCTTGTCTTATGTATGCTTCCATTGCACCTTTAGAGTTACTCGGGAGAGAGTCTAAAGAAAGAACCTGCCTCGAGAGAGCTAGGTTAGAATCTATGCTCGGAAGAGCTATGTTAGTGATATGCGGCCATCACGCTCATGTAGCGAAAGAAGCACGTGAGCGGGTTATAGGGGTTTAGGCTGGCGTAGGCTTCTCGGCACTTTCGCATATCCACCGCATACATCCTAGAGTTAGGTTCAAGTGTGTGTAGCATGATCGCATGGTTTGCGTTGACTAGGGTTGCTCTTGCGGTCACTCTTAAGTATTGCAATGAAAACAACTCCACATTTTATCTATTTTTCCATTCATTTTTTCATGGCAAGAGTTATCGTGTCTCTACCTCTCATTCATATTCTCATTTCGTTGCCTGTTAGCTAGGAGTAGGAGTAGTGTTAGCTTAACAAACCCTCCAACATTCTTTTATTCAATCGCTGCATGCACATTACTGCATTCATCCAGCTACAAGTCCCTGAGTTCGACCTCGGATCACCCGAGAAACTTGCGTTCACGTTATACTTGGCATGAGTGCAAGAAAACTTGTGACAGGACACATGGTCATCGCATACATTCGTTAATGCATTGTCATTCCAACGCATGACCATCGAGGCATGACAATCAACACATACCTTAAGAACATGCATCATTTATTGCGTCGATGGAATTTTAGTTGTTGAGTAATTGACTACTAATTTCCCGTCATCAAGTTTTTGGCACTGTTGTCGAGGACTTGGCAGCTAATTGTTTGTTGAGTTTTGTGTCTCTGCAGGCAACCTTTTTATCTTGGGAGTATTGAAGCTTGTGGACCAGGTTGCAAACAATATTGAAGTGTAAGCGATGCGTTGAAAGCCAGTATTGACCCAAAGGTAGAAGGGCAATCAGTCGCATGAGCTGAAGGTAATTCTAAGCACATGGTAGCAACATGTGCCCAACAATTGCCGGAAGTTCCAATGGTCAAGGCAACTTCACCCAAGCAGTTGAGAGTAATCTCTTGCATGGAAGACTCCTTGCGGTGCCAACACTCCTACTTTTCCAAGGATGTCTTCTACTCTATCTTTACCTTGCTTTCTTAGTTTAGGTTATTTTTATTTTTTTTCGTTATTTTGGATAAGCAGCTGCTTCCTTCGTTGTGGTGCGATTGTTCCTTGTAGGTGCATCAATAAGTCTCCTCAGTGCGCAATTCAACGGAAGAATTCCTTTCATCCTTCAACGCATGGCTTCAATCGCGTGAATTTCAACGCATAATCGCATGCGTTGTTCCGCCTAAGGTTCTTTCTTGTTATCCTTTATGCATTATCCTTTTGAAATTCTTTCCTTCCCGATTGCATTGCTTTGCGGTGTTTCTATGATGGTATGTATAATTCATCGCATCTTCCAATTAATCATCGCAAGGTGCTCCTTACTTTTATTAGCTTCTTCAAATTTTGAAAGTCTTAAGTTTTATTTTGTGCAAACCTTCGCTCAAACATTTATTACGACATTCCTGTGACTGTGCTTTTAGCTTTGCGGTGAGAACGTTGCCAACCTCTAAGTTTGGGGGTGGCAGCGGTATCGGAGAATTACGTTCATTACATTGCAGTCATAAAAAAAAATGGTGAAAAGAATTTTTTAGAATAATAACTCTACTGTCAACACAATGGGGAAACCTATGTTGATAAGAGTTAAGTTGTGAAAGACACTTACCCATGGTTAGATGTCCGCATGACACACGTGGGGACAAGCCAAAACAAAGGTAATTCAGTAGGATCAACGCATAAACGCAACTTCTCTGTCCGGCATAAGCCAAAACAAATGAGACAAGAGTTGAGTTGAATATGGAACGCAACCAAAGTTGGATGCCCGCATGACACACGTGGGGGTAAGCCAAAACGAAGAGCGTAACCAGGTTCAACGCCGCATGCATTCTCAAAAGCTAAATGCAAAGTTGCGGTGAACTGTATTGTTTTTCCTTAAAGGGGCTTCTGTTTTTTCTGTTGGTTCTGGTTGCTGGAGCCACGGTTCTGAATTTTGCTCTTTGTCCCCTTAGGTTTTTGGTTAGGTTTTACCATGGTAGAGGCGGGTATCCCAGGTATTGCATTCACCTCCTCCCTCTAGACCTGCTTCCGAGCTTCCTCCTCGATCCTTAGCAGAGTTATAAGACTCTCCAAGGAGAACTCCTTGTTCTTATGCCTCAAAGTGTTCTTAAAGTCCTTCCACAAAGGGGGCAGTTTATCAATAATAATAGCAACTTGGTATTGTTCGTCTAGAGGCATACCTTCAGTAATCATCTCGTGGGCTATCTTCTGAAGTTCATGGGATTAGGCCTCCACAGATTTGTCATTCATCATCTGGAACTTGAGATAACGACTAACAACATATTTCTTCAACCCGACCTCCTTGGTGTTGTACTTCTTTTGCAGGGCATCCCAGACCTCCTTCACTGTCTTTATTATACTATAGTAGTCATACAGATCATCAGTCAAACCATTTGAAATAAAATTCTTACAAAGAAAGTCTTTCTCCTCCCAGTTAGCAGCTTCTTTTATCTGTTACTCAGTTGGTTCTTCTAATGGGACGATCGGCTTAGCTCTAGTACAAGTTTCAGCAACCTTCTTGATAGTGAGAAAGAACAACATCTTTTGCTTCCACCGTTTGAAGTTCGCTCCTTCGAACCGGAAAGGACAGTTGAGGTCAGATATCATAACGTTATTGTTGCTACTGATGATGTGGCGGGAACGTCTTAAAATTTTGGAATCCGCAAGACCTTCAGAATGACAAACAGTAACCGATCAAGGCACGATAATCAAGTAAAAAACAAAAACCTGCAAAAAAGAAACTCGTTATAGGCTGAGTCACAGAACTTGTGCTCTTTAAGACATTTCGCGGCTCTACCCAAGTGTGCAAGTAGATCTGAAAATTGCCACGTCGTCCCCAGAATAAAGTAGTCAAGGAAATCCGATAAAAAATGCACCGTTATCGATCGAAAATGAACCATTACTGACCGGAACACACACTCTTGCTAACCCATTGCTTTGTAAACAAAAATGAAGAGTTAGGAGAGGAAAATTGGAATGGAATGAATGAGTTGTGTTTTTGAACTGCTAAAGGCCATGCCTTTTGTAGGCCTTCAACGTGGAATGGTAGGGAGTGAAATAGACGGTGAGCCTAAGAATGTGCATGGATGAATCGCTTGCACGGACGAATCAAACTTGCGTGAACGGGGAGGACCTTTTCTTTTATTTTTTTCGGTTAAAAAAATAATATAAATAATAATATTTTTATTAAAATTAATAATCATACACATGTGCACCTCGCCTCGCCCGACCGACTAGACGGACGACGTGGCGGTGTGCGTGTGGGACGTCCACCGAATCCATATTGGTCTATCTCTTTACTCCCTCCAAAACATGGGTACCCCTCGAGGCCCAAACCCAAAACTCAAGATTGGAGTACATAAGGGAGGCTTCCAAATCCAAATTTTGCAATGTGGGATTCTCCAACCAAAGGTTGGTTCCCTCTTGTTTTTGAAAGTTAAGTTTTCACCCAACAAAATTCGAGTTTCAGGAGAAGTTTGAAAGCTAGGAACTTCTTGTCGAACGTTACAAGGATCGATTTTTGGAGGATTTTGGTATGTTTTGGATGTATTTTAGCCCTTTGGGCATTTTGGATTAAGAGTAATTGTGGAAATTTTAGTTAATCAATTTTGGATTTGATTTATGTTCATATTGGACAAATAAATTGAACTTTGAAACTGGCTTTGAACCAAGCCACAATTCCGGTAAGTTGAATTAGTGACGTTTAGACCAATTTGGTTAATTGGGTTTGGACCTCAAAAGATAAGTTAAAATTTTGGATTCATTATCCTAGGCCATTGTTGCTAAACTAAATGGTGTTTTATGTTATAGAATTGATTCAAGTTTACCAAAGGTTTTAAAGAAGATTAATTTTGTGCACTAATATTTGTGATCAAATTTGATGTAAGTAATCTTATTACTGGAACTGCCTTTGTGCCAGGCGATAAATTTATGATTAATTTTGAGGATTCTAAGACTGTCTATACCGAGATGTATAAGGATAAATAAGTTGACCTTGATTATGTTTTAAAGTATGTTATGAACGCCAACATGAACAAAGTTAATTTGTTATTACGATGTGCTAGATGAACATTGAGCATGATGATATGCATTTGCATGTTATGGGACTAAGTTTTATGATGCATGTTATGTTTATGATAATGGTAGTTACCCTACCCATAATTAGATATCCACTCGAGGTGGCAATCTCATTCGTGATTTCACCAATGGTTTGTGTTTCCTTTGGAATTCACCAAAGGTGGTGATCTCCTTCGAGATTTCACCAGAGGTTTGTGTTTTCTTCGGGATTCACCAGAGGTTTGTGGGTACACCTAATCTATGGTAGAATGAGTTCAACTATGCACTAGTTAGCCATCCCATGGAAAATAGAGGTTTATGCACGTCCCACTAGAGAGTGGCATCTAGAGGACAAGTGATCCATCTGTATGTCTAACTATGTACGTTCAACTATGCACTACTTACTGAGTATTTTATACTCACTCTTCCTCATGTTTACTTTTTAGGTAAGGATAAAAACACACTATCGAATGACAAGTGAAATCTGTGATTGAGCCATTGGGATCAGTCATATGCTAAGCTCATGTTTTCAGGATTTCATTTTTAAAATTTCAAGTCTTGATGTTTGAACTCGAAGTGTTGGTGTTTTCGCTTTAGACTTTGTAAAAGAATTTTCTGGTTTTAAGGGTACCCTGCTAAATGAATTTCAATTATTTAGTTTTAATAAAGTTAATTATTTTATGCTATTTATTTGGTTTCACTAAGTCATGAAAAGATTTCAATTTGAATTGTATGCATGAATGTCTATAGTAACGACCTAGTTTAAGTCCTAGGGAGCCATATCGTTACAAATAACATTTACTATTTACGAGTTTTAGGGCAAAAAAACCCAACAGTAACCACCTTTCTTTCCTCTAGATTAACCTACAAATAGGTACAATTTTGAACGAGGTACCAATTCTTATTATTTACCTCAAGTACATATGTTAGGCAAACCCAGATCCCGAAATGGCGTAAACTACCTTTACGACCATTTCATAATTCCAAAGGTATATGAGTAACACTTTTGGATGGAGCACAGTTCAAAATGTAAGCTGCATTCTATACTGCATAACCCTAAAACAAATCAGGTAAGGAAGCATAACTCATCATAAACCGAACCATATTCAACAGAGTTCGATTCCTCCTTTCTGATACACCATTCTGTTGAGGTGTGCCAGATGCCGTGAGTTGGGATACAATTCTATGTTCGAAATGTTTTAGTTGTTTTATTTAATGCATTTTCAACTTCAGCCTTGTACTTCTTGAACTTTTCAAGGGATTTCGACTTATGTTGCATTAAATAAAGATACCCATATCTGGAATAATCATCAGTAAAAGTAATGAAATACTCAAGCCATCCTCTTGCCTTAACATTCATCGGACCATAGAGGTCTAGATGTACAAGTTCTAAGAGTTCTTTGGCATTGTGACTTTTTTCAGTAAAAGATCTTTTAGTCGTTTTGTCTTCAAGGCATGACTCACATAAAAGTAAAGAATTTTCTTCTAACTCAATTAGAAGTCCATTCTTAACCAGAATCTCAATCCTATTGAGATTTATGTGTTCTAATCATAGGTGCCAAAGATGGGCATTTTCTTTAGGTGAAATTTTATGTCTTTTATTATGAGTTACTGCAGTTTTAAAAAGTTCAGTATTGAGGAGAGCTTTTTTTGCCAATAGTCTTAGCACATAAAGATTATCTTTGAGATTTGCAGAACAAATATGCACATAAACATTCAAGTCTCTATTATGAATGGCGTTATATAATTAGACAAAAATTTTGTGGTTCGGTCTTATACAAACTCCTTTGTATAGAATATCCCCATTCACATGTCTAATACATGAATGATCAGGATTAGATCATTTGTAGCACTTTACAACATTTGTAACACCTGCAAAGTGGGTCATACTCATAGTGTCACAAGGATAAGGTACCTAGCCATATCTATATACTATAGACCATTTATGTTATCACTTAAACATGATCCATCTGTATGTCTCCACATACATGTTTAAGTTACAACGATGACCATGGATGTTAGTTTATTGGTTTGTGATTAATGTGACTAAAATATCATATATTTCATAGACAAAGTTAATAAAATATCAAATATTATTAATCACATATATGTTTGTTCATACAAGGTTTACAAACTATAGGACCCTACGAGATTTAAAGCATCAACCTCAACACTATCCAGGTTGAATAATCATTCTCCACTAAGCAAGTTTTTAATACAAGTAAATCGTACTTACCTTGCTCGGCCTTCTTTTTTTCTACCAAGTACTTGGGACAATTCCTTCTCCAATGTCCCTCCTGGTTGTAATGGAAACAAATTCCCTTTGCAGCCTTGGCCTTTTTGGGCAGCAGCTAGTAGGTTAGCTTTCCCTTTTTCACCTTTCTTCTTCTTCTTCCAGTTTTTGGTACTAGAAGAAGAAGGCACAAATTTAGTTCTAGAGATCGAGCCTTTGAAGAACTTTTTGGAGGACGAGGTAACATTTGCCTCACCCTTCTACTCTTTGACTTTCATCAAGGATTGGAAATTCTGCCGCTCATTAAGAAAGGTGCTCATATTGTAGTCAATCCCATTCATAACAACATTACTATGAAACTGTAAGATACTTTCAAGTAAAGTTTCCAGGATGAAGCTAACCTGACTGGCTTCATCAATGATAGACCCATTCATCTCAGCCACATTAAAGTGGACCATCATGTTGAGAACGTGTTCTCGAACAGAAGCCCCCTCTTGCATATGAGCATTGAAAATGAATTTAAGAGCATTATGCCTGAGTTGAGCGGACGGTTGTCCGAACATTCCTCGTAGAGACTCCATGATCTAACAGGCAGTGAACATGGGCTCATGCTTCTTGGCGAAGACTTTAGAAAGCCTTGCCAACATATATGCTCGAGCCTTTTCATTCACCCGTACCCAATGCTCGTATCCCTTCCGAACGTTTCAAGTGCCATTTTGAGCTAGGACTGAAAGACATTCCTCCACCATGGCAAATCTTAAGTCATCGATGATCAGAACTGTATTAATTGTGTTTTTCTAGATGATGTAATTATCGCCAGTTAATATGTCGGCGGCAAGCATATTTAAAGTTGTGGAATCATTTTGAAAATTGTTGAAACATACAATTTATTTATATTAGTAATCCATGCATTACCCACTTTCGAAAAACCAATGAAGATTAGCAAAATAATTTAATGCACCCTATGTGACATCTATTTTGCAATGATGTTTCAATGAGGCAGGCTAAAAGCCACTGTATGGGGACCAGGTACTCCTTCACTGAAATGAGACCATCTCAACCAATATACAGAACAACTTCTTGTTCTTTTAAATATTAGTCACCATTGATCAGTTCAGAAATTGTTAACTAGCTTAACATTTTCTTGTAAGTATAACCCCTCATTTTAGATTCTAGAGTTCCGCCACAATGAGCCAACCGTAAGGAAAAACCGATTGGGATAAAAACTAAAACAATCCTATCCATTTCTGGAGTTTGAGCAAAGAGTCATGCAAATGCCATCCGTAGGGGGATACAAGCAAAGGTGACTCGAGGCCGAGCATGAAAATTTACTACAAACTAATGAGAGAGACCCTGGGATGTGTTGACACACGTCCTGCTCCTACTTACTACAAAACACTCTCTCCATTAACCTTGGTATTGACCGATACAAACACCACCTAGAGGGGGACACAAGCAAAGGTGTTTTGAGGCCTAGGTCTCACGATGTGAACTATGAGGGAGAAACGTGAAAAGAAAAAATGATGTATCATATATCCCATTTTCCTCTTATTGAGTTTTTTACCTAGGGTTAATTTAACTTAGAAAAATATAGGTAATTATTTTTACTAAGTGATTGTTTAAGTTTGCCCAAAAGTAACACTTACTTTAGATAGTTAAACAATTTTAATTAATGTTCATTAAACATTTTAACAAACCTTAATCAACAATTGTATGCTTGTAATAAGTTCCCAGGTAGAGGTGTTCCGTTTCCATCAACTTAAATACCCAAACCTAGACAGAATTAGCCTTAGACAAAAGTCCCTTATAGATACATTTGCTACAATTTTAATCTTTTATTAAAACCAACTTAATCCTATTAAATTGATTAAAAAAGATCAAACTAATTTCTAATCATATTAGAAATATGTGAACTTAGATCTATGTGAATCATATTTTAAATTATTTTAAAAATGATTTTAACCTAAACTTGTATGCAACTTTGAACTATTGATTTTAATTTCTAATTTAATTTAATTATAACAATTATAAAATAAATGAAACAAATTAAAACCATTCATTGCATTTCAAATCATACTTGGGAAAAATTACAACAATTATAAAGTTACCTAAAGTAATGACATGCTTCATGCAATTCCCATTTCATTATTTAACATACATAATATTTATATACTAACACTATAATAATTTGGGTCTTTCTCAACGATGGAAACCGTGGGCAAAAGTTCAGAACACCGTCGGCCAAACCTTTCCTGACGGTCCGTCAATCGTCGGCCAAATCGTCGAGACACCTTCGTCTAAGAACCTTTCCCGATCCATAAAATTCATGCCATAGGGGAAAAAGTTATCTCGATGGATGGAAGATGGGGGGTTTTTTGTCGACCCTAAGACACCATCGGGATAAGCTACCTTATCCCAACGGTCGTAATTTATAAGGACTGTCGGGAGATAAGACTTATCCCGACAAATCGAAGACACCCACAAGTCCGCAAGTCCTTAACTCCAAAATAACATTACATGATAACAAACTACCTATAAAACACAATTATACAACCTAACTACGCTCGTCGGGAGATGTATCTTCAACATAAATCTCGAGATACCTACAAAATATAAATTTAAATAAGTTTAATACTCAATATACCATATACCAATCTCAAAATGAATATAGAATTTAAAACTCAACTAAGAACATTAATGAATTGAAATAAACCAACTCTCCCTTTAACTTCAAACTAAACTCAATATAGAACTTAAAACCCAATTTAAACTTAATCATAATTATACATTTACCCTTATACCAACTTTAAAACCAATATAAGAACATTAACAAATAAAACCCACTTTAACTTCAAACCAACCCGTATTTATAAATTTTAAACTCAAACTCAATACCCCCCTAACCATATACTCAATATAGCATATACCCATCTCAAAATTATTCTCAACAGCATAGAACTTAAAACTCATATGAGAATATTAAGAATTGAAAGAAACCAACTCATATCTACATATTTCAATCTCAAACCTAATATAGAACTTAAAACCCAATATTAAACCTAATTTACCAATTTTAAACCCAACATACCAATATGAACAAATTCAAATGAAGTTTATTAATGTTGGGATTGGTGTCCTAATTCTCCCGAAATCTCATAGTTTGTAAACCTTGTACACATTGTTATTAATAAATAAGAGTTATTTTATTTTCATTTACTCATATCCAATAATGGTTATTGTATGTAAACTTGAGCATGTATATGAGATATCGAGTGGATCATGCCTTAAGTAATAACCTAAAAGGTCTATAGTATAACGATAAAGGAGGGATACCTTATCCTGGTGACATTACGGATACGACCCGCTTTGTAGAGGTTTACAAGTATTGTGAACTACTACAGATGGTCTGATACTGAGCGTCCGTGTTCGTAGCATTACCAGTATAAGGTTTCTCTCCTTTATCCATATCCTACAAACCATTTTGGTTGTCACTTAAGACATGATCCACCTGTATGTCACTATATACATGCTTAAGTTACATAAAGCCAACCAAGGATATTAAGTTTATTGGTTGTGGTAAAATAAAACATCTAAATGTGTAAAGTCAAGAAGTGAAGTAAATATCATATATATTATACATCACAAGCGTTCGTACAAAATTGTTTACAAACTACAAGATGTTCTTAACCAGGACCCGTCTCATCACCTCATCCTCTTGAGGCGTCTTAGGACACATGTCCTTAGACAAAGTGACTTCATGCCTGAATGGTAATAGGCCCTTTTTGGAGTCCTGTATTGAGTACTTGAGCAAGATTTTGTCAATATATTATGCCTGAGACAACACTAGAACTTTGTTCTTACGATCTCGAAAGATTTGTATACCCAGAACAAATTGAGCCTCTCCTAAATCTTTCATTTGGAATTAGGTCGCTAACTAGTTCTTAAATGCAGTCAGTAGACCTACATCATTCCCAATGAGTAGTATATTGTCTACATACAACACTAAGAAAGCTACTGAACTGTTGACTATCTTCTTGTAAACACAAACCGAATACGATTTGATCGCAGTATCAAAGGAATATTCTAAGATCGAGATGCCTTTAGCCCATAAATGGACCGATTCAGTTTGCAAACATTTTTCTCTTGACCTTGGGCAATGAATCCTTGTGGTTGCACCATGTAAATGGCCTACTCAAGATTGGCATTCAGAAAAGCCATCTTGACATCCATTTTCCAGATCTCATAATTATAATAAGTGGCAATGGACAGGAGGATGCGGATCGACTTTAACATGGCAATAGATGAGAAAGTCTCCTCATAGTCGACTCCCTCCACCTGGGTATAGCCCTTTGCCACAAGTCAAGCCTTCAAGGTTTGCACCTTCCCATCAACACCCCATTTGCACTTGTAGATCCATTTACAACCTATATGTCTTACCCCATCAGGCTAATCTACAAGATCCCATATTGAGTTGAAGTACATCGACTCCATCTTGAGATTCATGGCTTTGACCCATTCATCTCGGTTAACATCCTCCATTTTCTGTTGATAAGACAACAGATCCTCAACGTCGCCATCTGCCACCATAGCTAGCATTTTCGTGAAACCTAGATAATGATCAGGCGGGTTCGTAACCCTCCCACTGCATCGAGGTTCCCTCAACTCTTGAGGTGGAACCGACCTACTAGATGAACTATCATTAACAATTCTTGTTAATGAAGCAGATCCTTCAATAACTCTTGTTGAAGTTTCAGTAATTTCTTTGGAAAGCTCACATAACACGACTTTAGATCGTGAACTATGCTACCTGATATGATCTTCCTCTAGGAAAGTAGCATTCCTGGAAAGAATCACCTTTTTTTCAGACGGATCATAAAAGTAACCCGCTCGTGTACCTTTGGAGTAGCCTACAAAGAGGCATAACCTCGATTGTGATTTCAACTTATTGGGATTTTTCTCAAGCACATATGCTAGGCAACCTCATATGCGGAAGTGACGTAAACTAGCTTTACACCCGTTCCACAACTCTTGAGGTGTTCTCGTAACACTCTTAGAAGAAACACAGTTGAGTATATATATACCACAGTCTCCACTGCGAAACCCCAAAACGAGTCAGGTAAGGAATCATAACTCATCATCGAACCATGTTCAACAAGGTTCTATTTCTCCTCTTCGCTACACCATTCTGCTGAGGTGTACCCAGCACTGAGAGTTGGGAAATGATTCCATGTCCTAATAAATAGTCCTGGAACTCAAAATCTAAAAACTCTCCACCTCAATCTGATTGAAGTATTTTAATTCATCTATCCAAAGCATTCTCAACTTCAGCCTTAAATAGTTTGAACTTTTCAAAAGATTCAGACTTACTTTGCATCAGATAAACATACCCATGTCTCAAGTAATCATCAGTAAAACTGATAAAGTACTCATAGCCTCCTCGAGCTCGCACATTCATAGGACCGCAAAGGTCAGAATGTACTAATTCTAGAGGCTCTTTAGCTCGATAACCTTTTCTAGTAAAAGGTCTTTTAGTCATCTTACCCTCAAGGCAAGATTCGCACACTGGTAAAGAATTTTCTTCTAATTCTAGAGGCTTGATGTGCCCTCATCGAAGGTGCCAAAGTTGGGCATTTTCTTTTTGAGAAACTCGTTGGTGTTTAGATTAAGTTACAACAGAATTAAACATCTCTATGTTATGGAGGGAACTTAAGGCTAACGGTCTTAGCATATACAAGTTATTTTCCAGTTTAGCTGTACAAATTTCAACACCATCCTTATGAATAAACACTTTATTCAATTTAAAAGAAAGAGTGTAATTGCATTGTAATAGATATTTTACAGAAATAAGGTTCCTTTTTACTTAAGGAACTACAAAGATACCTTTTAATACAAGAAACCTATTCTGTAAAGTTAACTGGATGCCTCTCACTACCATAGCTGAGACGACGTGCCCGGTAACTACTCACAACGTCATCTAACCAGCCTCCAACTATCGCCAAGATCTAATTCCCTAAAAAGAAGAGAAAATATGATTAATGGCACCTGAATCCATTATCCAGGCAGAATCATCATTATCCGCTAAACAAGTTTCTAACACATGTAAATCACATTTACTTTTGTCTGCCTTGGCCTTAGCCTTGGTTGTCTTTCTTTCTATCAGAGCCTCGTGCTTGAGTTATTCAGACGGCTATCTGAACATTCCCCACAGGGACTTCATGATCTCACTAGCTGAGACCATGGGCTCATGGTTCTTGGCCAACACGTCACTAAGACTGGCCAAGATATAGGCCCAGACCTTCTCATTTTCCTATGACCAATGCTCGTACGTCGCCCGAACATCTCAAGTAGCGTCCTGAGGTGGAATAAGAGGATAGTCTTCCATAAGAACAAACATCAAATCCTTGACAATGAGTATCGTTGTGAGCATATGTTTCCAACTCGAATAGTTTTGGCCATTCAGTTTTTCAGCGCTAAGTAAACTGATAGTGGCCGTAGCCATTTAAAACCGTCACTGAAAAATGAATAAACTTTTATAAGACTTTGCAAAACCACATTTTTAACCAATTAGTTTTAGCAAGACAGTTTCCAAGTACCCTAAGTGATAGGACTTCTATTTTGCAATGATGCCCTAGCAAGGCAAGACAAACGTCACCGGTGGGGTGATCAGAGTTTCCTTCACTAAGATGAGACATTCTCAACCATTAGGCAGAACCAACTCTTATAACTGTACCTAACAGCCACCATTTGTTCGGTCCAGAATTGTTAACTCTTAATAATTCCCCATGAGTGTAACCTCTCGTTTTCGGCCCCAGAGTCCCGTCCTAATGCACCCACCGTAGGAAAAAAGCAGATTAGGACAAGAGACTAAGTAACCTTATTCTCTTATAGGAGATCAAACAAAGAAACACGCAAAACAACCATCTTATAGGGGGACACTCCTAGGGTGCCTCGAGGTGATGCATAGAAACTTTATTTAATCCAATGAGAGAGACCATGGGATATTCTGTCGCACTTCCTGCTCCCATTTATTATGAACATTCTCTTCCATCCACCTTGATATTGACCTACCCAAACACCATCCTTTAAGGGGACACTCCCAGGGTGTCACGGGGCCGAGGATAGATCTCACGGTGTGAACTATGAGGGAGAAATGCGAGAGGTTTAAATAAAGCATCAAATGCCCCAAGTACCTCCCACTGAATGTTCTACCTAGGGGTTTATTAACTTAGACAATCCAGCTATTGATTATAATCTAAGACATTTATTAAGTTTAAACAAAAACAACTTTTGTCTTTGAAATAAAATAAGTTCAAGTAGTCACATTAAACCCTTTAATGGATTATTCTTAACTTGTATGCATGCATCAAATCTATCTAATTCACCTTTCCAGGTAGGTTCCCAGGTAGGGGTGTTCCGTTGTCGTCACCTTAAATACCCCAGCCTAGATAGAACCCGCCTTAGACAAAAGGTCCCTTATAGATAGATTTGCTACACTTTAACCTTTTATTAATTATTTTCGTTCAAATTTCATTTTATAATCATTATAAAATAAACAACTAAAAACCAAATGCCACATAACGAAGTATTTATAACGCTTATAAATATTACGCTAAATAAATAATGCATTCATAAATATAACCCTAATATTATATGATGCATGAGCATGCACTGACGTAATTTAAATCATGCTTCACTAAATCATAACACTTATAATAAAGAGAATATGCATGACCAATGCATAACCTAAGGTGGGATTTATCTATATATGCGTACCATATGACATAAAAGAAATATACATCGCATGTATAAAACCATGGATTAATGGACTGGGATGAACCAACACAAAACCAAAATAAAAAAAAAAAAAAAAACTATCTATTACAATATTTCATTGAACAAATCAGTTCACAAGTGAACTGGGTATTGAACCGCAGAGCAAAACACCCATCGTTTAGTAAACGCCTGCAAGTAAACGATCATGTAGCGCACACTAGACGATAGCGCGAAAAGCTAAACGATCACATAGACAACAATGAGGCCGCGAAGCCTGATCGTCTAGAAGATCGCTTAGCATGCAAAAGGTAAACAATTTACCACACATTTACTTCGCGATCGTATAGTCCGTAACTAAGCGATGAGGCTTGCTGAGCTATACGATCGTCTAGTGCGCAAGCCCATTAAACGACAGTCGAGCATCCGATACTCAGCAATCATTTACCTCATCGTCTACACGACACAACCAACGCTTAATCGTCTTCTTCCTCGAAGAAAAGCAACCCTTGCTCCAAACTTCATCACAAACGATTATTTTTCCTCCACTAGATATAAATCATATTTATATCCAATTTTCTCCAAATTAATGCATCTCATACATAAAGTTAATTATATCATATATAATTAACTAGTTCAGTTATACCATATATAATCAAACTCCCTCTTATCAATTTGAACATTTCAAAATGACCCAAAAAATAATTCTCAACTTGTATCCAAGCTACCAAGGGGACCTTATGAACCTATGGCTCAAAGCTCTAATGGTACGTGAATAACTGACTAAACTCTTTAGTCACGATATCCACCATCCGTTAACTGCCAGGCATTCCACTAAAGACTGACAATTGAACTCTTCTTACAATAGATTTATTTCTATTTCTATTGGATATAACTAATCATCAGTACGATGACCCTTCACAGATGCTCATAAGTATAGCTGGGCCAATTTACCATTTTGCCCCTGTAGTTACACCTTACTCCTTAAGTACCACTAATCCATCTAATGAACAATACAACATAGTCTTACTATGTGTGAACACGTCTTGGGCCATGAGAATGTGTGTGGCACCACATTGTTCAAGCCCCAGGATCAGTCCTTAGGAGCGCAATCTATCTACTTACCCCTACTTCGGGGAAGGAGTGAACTCCATCTTGTAAAGCTGAGTTCCCAGCTCCAAAATTAGACGAATCTCCAAAGTGGTAGGTTTAAGTTGGCTCTCTGGCCATTCGCACCCATGCAAATCAAAGGACCGCCCTCAATGGCAGGAGTTCCTAATTCACTCAGGATTGAGGTCATATTACCTATGGTCATTCTAGTGAAGTGAAGTCACTGTTGTGACAAAGTTATATGACAAAACGTTAACACTTCGTGGTCAGGTCTTATACAAACTCTTTGTATAGGATGCCCTCGCTCGCATATCCATTACACGAATGATCAGGATCATACCATATGTGACAATTCACAACACTTGTAACTATTCCACAAAGCGGGCCGCATCCGTAGCGTTACCAAGATAAGGTTTTCCTCATATATCCATATACTACCAGACCATTTTGGTTGTCATTTAAGACATGATCCACTTGTATGTCACTACGTATATGCTTAATTTACATAAAGACAACCAGAGATATTGGGTTTATTGGTTTATGGTAAAATAAAACATCTAAATGTGCAAAGTCAAAAAGTGAAGTAAATATCATATATATTATACATCACAAGCGTTTGTACAAAATTGTTTACAAACTACAAGATACGAGACTTTAGGGCACAAACCCCAATATATGGATGATATCCTACTCATTGGAAATGATGTAGGCTTTTTGACTGACATTAAAAAGTGGCTAGCTACACAATTTCAATGAAAGATTTGGAGAGACACAGTATGTTCTAGGGATCCAGATCATTCGGGATCGTAAGAACAAGAGGTTGGCTTTGTCTCAGGCACCGTAGATTGATCAAATGTTGATCAAGTTTAGGATGCAGAATTCCAAGAGGGGTTTATTACCCTTTAGGCATGGAATTGTTTTGTTTAAGAATCAGTGTCCTAAGACACCTCAAGAGGCTAAGAAGATGAGACGGATTCCCCATGCTTCGGCTGTTGTAAACTTAATGTATGCAATGTTATGTACCAGACCTGACACTTGCTATGCAGTAGAGACTATCAATCATTATCAGTCCAATCTAGGATTAGATCACTAGACGACGGTCAAAACAATCCTCAAGTATCTTCGGAGAACGAGGGACAACATGCTCTTGTATAGAGATAAGGATTTGATCCTTACAGGATACACAGACTCTGACTATCAGACTGATAGAGATTCTCATAAATCGACATCAAGGCCAGTGTTCACTCTGAATGGAGGGGCTATAGTTTGGCGAAGCATCAAGTAAGGATGCATCGCGGACTGCACTATGGAAGTCGAATACTTAGCCGCTTGTGAAGCTACTAAAGAGGCTATTTGGCATAGGAAGTTCCTTACAGATTTGGAAGTTATTCCAAATATGTCTTTCCCAATCACTCTCTATTGTGATAACAGCACGGCTGTGGCAAATTCAAAGGAACCTTAGATTCATCGTAGAGGCAAGCATATAGAACGGAAAAATCATTTGATCAGGGAGATTGTGCATCACGGTGATGTGATAGTCACGAAGATCACGTCAAAGCACAACGTTATTGATCCATTTACAAAGGCTCTCACGACTAAAGTGTTCAAGAGTCCTCTGGAGAGTCTGGGTCTACGAGACATGCAACATCTTATCTAAAGAAAGTGGAAGATGATATTAAGGTATAGAGTATGCCCTAGTTTATTGTACATTGTACTTGTTTTCATGTATTGTACATTAGTCTCCCGAGGCATTAGAACAAGTGAGAGATATTTGGGATTGGTGTCCTAATTCTCCAGAGTCTCGTAGTTTGTAAATTTTGTACACATTGTTATTAATAAAGTAAGAGTTATTTTATTTGCATTTATTCATATCCAATATACAAAGATCCATGGTTATTGTATGTAAACTTAAACATGTATATGAGATATACAAGCGGATCATGCTTTAAGTAATAACCAAAAAGGTCTGTAGTATAAGGATAAAGAAGGGATACCTTATCCTGGTGACACTACGGATACGGCCCGCTTTATGGAGGTTTACAAGTATTGAGAACTATTACAGATGGTTTGATCCTGACCATTCATGTGGAGACTAGAGATGTCCAAGGGGCGGGGCGGGCCCGAGGATGCCATTCCCCATCCCCATCCCCGCTTCCCATTTCATTTCCCATCCCCGTGAAATTCCCCATGGGGATAGGGCGGGGATTCCCCACGGAGAATTCACGGGGATCGGGTTCCCAGCGGGGAATTTTTCCCTGTTACCTTGTTTTTTTTTTTTTGTAAAAAATCAATTAATTTAAATCACTAATATGAGCAAATTGTAATTAAATAATTAACTTTATCACTAAATTAGTTATTATGGTTAGTTTTACATGACAATTTGAATTTAAAGATAAATTACTCAAATTTTGGCCTAAAAAAGCTAATTAAATTTTTTTAGTAGAAATAAATCAATATAAATCAAATTATTCACATATATAATCTAAATTCAAATATTCCATTTAAACATATTCATTATATTTTGCAGTAAATAATAAAATCTGAAATTTAAATATAATATTTATATAATAATAATAACAATATAGCATTAGATAACTATACTAAATAAATATATAGAAGCTAATCGGGGCGGGGCAGGGGGGACGGAGAATGTCCCTATCCTCGTTTAGCTCATGGAGAATTTTTTCCCCCACTCCCTCCCCCATTCCACCTAATCGGGGAATCCCTGCCCCACGGGGCAGGACCCCGCGGGGCCCCGTCCCATGGGAAAATTGGACATCTCTAGTGAAGATATGCGAGCGAGGGTGTCCTATACAAAAAGTTTGTATAAGACCGAACCACGAGATGATTAGTCTCTTTATATAACGTCATTGATACTTGAGACTTACATCTCACTTAAACGATCATAGGTGACATGACTTTAATCCTGAGTGTTTTGGGAACTGCTGCCTATAAGGGCTGTCCTTTGATTAGTATGGGTGAGAGTGGCCAGATTGCCAACTCAACAAGCCTACCTTTTCGGGGATTTGTCTGATTGGGGAGCTGGGAACTCAGTTACACAAGATAGAATTCACTCCTTCCCAGAAGCAGGGGTAAGTAGATAGATTACTCCCTTAAGGACTGATTCCGGGTCTTGAACATAGTGGCCACATCCTCTCTTTGGTAGAGAGGACTCAGTCATAGTAGGACTATGACTTATTGTTCATTAGAGGAATTAGTGGTACTTAAGGAGTTAGATGTAACTATAGGGGCAAAATGATAAATTGGCCCAACTGTACTTACGATCGATTTGTGAAGGATTATCGCACTATTGATTGGTTGATATGGACACAGAAATATATCTGTAGTGAGAAGAGTGCAGCTGTTGGTCTTTGGTGGAGTTTTCGGAAGTTAACGGATGGTGGATGTCGTGATTAAAGAGTTTAATCAGTTATTCATGTACCATTCGAGCTTCAAACTACAGGTCTATAAGGTCCCCTTGGTAGCTCAATGGATTCAAGCTGAGAAGCAGTTCTTGGGGTTAGTTTGAAGTGTTCAAATTAACATGAGGAAATTCAATTATATATGATATAATTGGTGTGATGTATGAAATACATCAAATAGAAGATTAATGTAAATATGATTTACAATAAGTACCATAAAATAGAAAAAGAGCTATGGTTTGTATGTTTCATGAGATGAAATATTAAAACTATAGTTTATAAATATAATATGGTAAGTTGTTTATCATATTTATTTATAATAAATTAATTATATGATAATTAAATATTTTTTCTGTAATAACTAATTGAGTGGGAGGTTATTGGTAGTTTTATGGTAACCATGAAATAAAAGAAAAATGTTTTCCTAATTTTATAGGGTTACTTCATTCGGAAAGTTATTCACGGATTAAGCTATCAAGTGAAAGAGTTTCACTAAGTGGTAGCTGACAGAGACTAAACAATTGTGGAGCTTTGACTATACGATAGTTCATCAGCTGATCGTAGCTAAACGATCGAGTGGCTAAGTCTATACGATAGGTTGTCATTTACTAAACGATCGAGCACATCGTCTATACGATAGACAGCTTCCTATCTCCTACTTGCTCGATCGTCTACATGATTGTTTTCTTCCAGTCTCTTCCTCGAGCCAAGTTCATACAGAGCCCACAACTCCGGACTCTCACACCGAGAATACTAAGGTAACCATTGTGGTGGTGTCCTCACTCACTTCGTGGATCGAGTTACATACGATGTGATCCTAATTTGTACATGTTATGACATGAGGAGTGGAGGCGTCCTATGCAATGAGTTTGCATAAGATCAGGACCAAGAAATAAGTCACTCTTAATTTATAACGCAGTTTACTGTTTAAGACTGACTATTTCACCTAGATGACCTAGGTAACTCAATCTTAATCCTGAGCTAACTATGAACTCCTGTTTATTCGGGATTGCCCTTAGATTTTCATAGGTGAGGGTTGGCTCAACAGCACCGGCTCAATAAGACTCCCATTTCAAGGGTAAGATCGGATAGATAGCTGGGGACATAGGGTGCAAGACAGAGTTCATCCCTACCCAATTTAGGGATAGGAGAACTGTTGTTCTCTCAAGCACTAAATCCAAGTCTTGAACAAGGGGCCTCACCCTCTCACTGGGCTGAGAGAGATTGGTTTAGTGATTGGATCACAAACTAGTTGTTCATCAGAGGATCAGTAAGAACTTGAGGAATAAGACGTAATCTAGGGGATAAAACAGATATTTGACCTAGCCGTTATTACGAACAACCTATGAAAGGTTGACTTGCTGATTATGGTTAAATCATGTGGACATAATATATCTATAGTGAAGGGAGTACAACTATGGGGTTTAGTGAAGTAACCCATTAGTTAACGAATGGAGATTAATTTGATCTAATGAGTTTAGCCAATTAATCTCGGATCGTTGGAGCTCATAATCTATAGGTCCGCGAGGTCCCCCTATTAGCTCATAACAACTAGCTCTAGAATAGCGTGATAAGTTAATTTGAAAGATTCAAATTAGAATGAAGGGAATTAGCAATTATATGAGATATAATTACATGTTTAATTTGAGAATTAACTAGAATAGGAGAATTTATATATTTAAATATGGTTTAAATATATAAAGATGAATATGTGTTAAAATTAATTTAATATTTGATATTAAATTAATTAAGCTTTATTTAATAATTAATTTATGAAATTAATTAATTTTTTCAATTTAAAAATCAAAATAGATTTTATAAAGTCATTTTTTGATTTTATTGAAAAAGTAAAAAGCAACACACAAAATGGAAAAAGAAGATTTTACATTATCCATCTTTGAAGTAGCTGACACAAAATGCATTTTCCTTGTCTTGTCTTCTCCAAGCATGAGCTACAACTCATGCAAGTCTCTCCTTTGCATATTGATCTACAATATAATGAAGAGATTGGAGTGAAAATCGAGCATGCAATCTAAAGAGAATTTTAGAGAAAATTTTGTTTGAAGAAAGGGTTCTTCATCAAGATTGTAGCAGTGAGCATTTCTCCTTCATCCCTTGATTCAAGCTTGTTTTGAGTCCCACAACTCAATCTGGAGCACCAAGATAACAGTGGGTAAGATCTTGAGATGGTCTGCAACAAGATTCGGAGAAGATAGCAGCTGTAGAAGGAGCTTTGAAGAAGTTCTACAAGAGGTATGTCTTGAAACTCAATTGTTTTTTTACAAGAGCATGCTTTATTTTTGCCAAAATTAGTGAATTTGAATGCTTAAATGATCCTTGTGCTTCCGCTGTTGCTGATACAATCCTACAATTATTTGACACTTGGAGATTGATCGAGGAATTCTTGAAGAATGTTCTTCAAAGGTATGCATACCCTGTCCCTTGATACTCATGTTAGCATGTTGTAATTTCGTGTTGTGCATGACCTATTAGTTTCCATTCTTGTACTATAATTGTTTATGTTCAACTCGAATGGAATTTGGAAAGATCCTTCCGCTGCTCATGGAAATCATCATGTTTGATTTCCTTTAATTGAATCCTCTTCCCCCTCAAACTTATTTTAATCACAAACTCAAATGCAACTTTAAAACTGAAGGTGATAATGTAAACATAATTAGACAATCACCAAATTTTAAACCCAACTTAAGAATATGAACAAATTCAAATGAAATTTATTAACTGAAATCCCCACTAATTTTAGCACAAACCTCACACACACGCATACGCATATTTTTAGCACAAACCCAATATAGCATATACCCCATCTCAAAATTATTCTCAATCTCAATATAAACCAGATAACTCAACTGAAAACCCCACTAATTTTAACCACAAACTCAAATTCAAACTCAACTTCAGAACAATAACTATACTTTACATAACTATACGTTTATGTTGTTACCATAACTGCAGGATAACAACATATGCAATCTTCTTATTAGTTTACTATGAAATTTGAAGAGCTCATACCTAGTTTGATTTATCTCTCATGAGCTGTAAGATCATAGCTTTCATATCATCCATCTCAGATTATATTCTTTCTTTCAGTTCGTCTAATCTAGCTAATCTAGCTTTTAAGAATTCTATCACTTGTTGTTGCTCCTCTATAACTTTTGATGAGGATGCATTGGACAATGATTTATTTATTTTTGTTTTGTTACCCTTTGGTGTCCTACAAAGGTCACTCCTGCGCCCAACACCTACTCATATATTTCTTCTTCCGATATTAGTTCAGACACTTCCTGGGTGGAGGCTTCCCTTAGCTCGACCATTTGACTCTACATCAATAATTAGGACTAATTATTGTATGAAAATTGTATATATAATAAAGATACATTACGGAATAAGAACTTACATATGCATCATTAGTGGCCCGATTAACAAACGAGTTGTCATTCTTAAAGTGCGTATGCTTAAATAAGTCTATTTGGTCCATTGGTTGACCGCCGGGTCCTTTCTGTAAAACAATTCACATAGAAGATATTAATAATATTTTCTTAGAAATCAAATATAGAAATACTTTTATTTTTACCATGGATTCTCGTATGCGTATAAAAGTCTTAGAACTAGCTATATGAGGGGACTTTAGAGCTGATTGATTCCTTTGATTAGCCTCTGTCACTTTCTAAGAAAATGAGTAATTAAGAGGAAATGAGTAATTAAAATGTAAGTAAATCTCCCCCCCCCCCCAAAAAAAAAAAAAAAAAGACACACACACAAAAGTTCTTACTCTCCATTTGGTTGATTCAAACTTGGTGCATAAAAAGTGACAATCTTCAATGGCGTCTTTAAGTCGATCAAGTGGGTGTGCTCGTGCCTCTTCAGGACTTGCATATTTTTTATAGTGTTTGTGTAATTTCCCCCTATACTCTTTAAACGAAATTTTCATCTGTTCATCGATGAAATCATTGACCAGTTGGCTGGACAATTCAAACAAAAAATGGTTCTGAATTAAAAAGAAAAGAAAAACCAATTAATATCTACACAAATGCATATATATAATTTGTAAAATATCAAATAACCATCTTAACATTAATTGACTTTTAACTAGCTCTCTAGTTTCTATTAGTACCTCTCTCCATGTTCCATAACGAACAGAAAAAGATTCCCAAATGTTGGTACCAATGGCATTGCTAAACCTTATTGCATTATTGCAAATTAGTTTCTCCCATACAAGGTCGATCTCGATAGGAATTCTCCTAAAAGCTTGGACATATTTATGCAAATCAACATTTCGAGAGTATCAGTGTCCCATGCTATTAGTCGTACAACCAGGCTCTGAAGAAATTATACATTGTTAGTTTAATTAAACATTAGTTTATATACAAATTATCGATTATGGATCTAAAATAAAATGTAGATCTAAAATAACCTGAATTATCTCCCACAGAGGATGATGCATCTATATGCTCGAACTTTAAATACTTGATGCAGTATTTTATGCAATGATATAATGAAAGGAAATTGTGTTGATGGGAAATGCGTTGTGCAACAAGTTTTCTCAGCAGAACCCAAGTATAAATCCTACTGAGTTTTCTGGTAAGTCTAGGGTCGAACTCAGAAACTAAGGGAAACAATATGCGGTAATAATTTTTAAGATGACTTTGCTATAACCAATAAATCAAAGAGTTGTTGGGTTGTTATTTGCAGTAAAAAATGTATGCGGTGGAGTTAAGAAAAGAGTTAATACTACGGAAGATGCGATGAATATGCGGGGAACAGGTTGAGAAGGGGTTCAGCTAACACTTCCTAGGATTGCATTCAAGTTATGCGATCATGCTACACACATACAATAGCAAATCATCTCTTAACGCAAATGCTATGACTTCTAGTTTTAGAACGCATATGATATATGCGATAAGTCTATAAGGCCTACACATAAGCCTCTATTCTTGTCTATGCGATGACGAATGACACATACACATACAAGGCGACCGCATAATACCATAACCTATCTCTAGAGTGAATGCAATGCATGTTGGCAAACAGAGCTTATCTCTAGTCCCTATCTCTTGCTCATGCAGATTTAATCTTGCTCTCTCGAGTCTAGATTCTAATCTAGCTCTCTCAAGTCTTAGGTTCTTTCTTTAGACTCTCTCTCGAGTAGCACTAAAGGGGTGTTGGGCGCAACATAAGACAGGATGATCGCATGCCATGAAAATCCTAGGTCATGTTAGCTAAGTTCTAATCAACTCATTCGATAAATTTAGCTATTCATGCGTGCTTTTAAAAGAGTGAACAGATGTAGATAAGCAAGTTCCATTTTATAGATATAGAATTGAAATACAGAATAAAAATGCGGAATAAAAATAAAGAGCTAGGTAGCAATCCCTTGCTTCCCAAGGCTTTTTACACTGTTCTTCTCTACTCTGCTCAAAAGATAATCTTGCTCTCGCAAGAGTCGACCCTCTCTCTGTCTTTCCATGCCTCTTGGGTTCTCTCTCGAGTTGACCAGGGCAATCTTCCAACATCTCTTCCATTCTCTCGCTCCGCCTTCTAAGTAAAAGAAAAACTATGGACAAGGCTAAGAAAATTATCTAACTGTCTAACTCCTTCACGAAAGTGGCCTCTAGTATTTATAAAGCTTCGAGGTGAAAGGCTTCTTCTCTCTTATGATTGCACTGATAGGATGAGATTAATTCTCTGTCTGAAGCGCCGAATATTTGTCACCGAAAAGTTGAGTGTACTTGCTACAGTTGATCGTTACGGCTTATCAACTTAATTCGAAATCGACCGTCATCAGCTTTCTATCCCATCGTGATTTATTATGTTTTTCACCCAAATGCGCCCACCAAGTTTCTGGCTCTATGCAGCAACCTTATTGAGTAGATACTTGTGAGCACAAATGACCGAATAGCCTTGCGTTAACGCAATCTCTTAATGGGCAGATATAGCCTTGCGTTAAGGCAAACTCTTGATGCGCTTGGCCGTTGATTTCTTTGGATCGCATTTTCCGCCTTGCGTCAATGCATATCCTGCACAAAATTACATAAGTTAACTATTTTAATGTGATTGACGCATGCGACCGCGATGTTGTGAACTTAATGCATTTGGACGCAATATTATATATTTTTATCAATGCAATCCTACATTTTTTTATAACTTTGCGCTATAATAACGTGCATTTCTGCCCGTTATCAATACTCCATTACTACCTCCTCATCAGTGTGACCTACCATTGTTCCTGTGAAAACAACAATATATTGTTATACTGTTGAGGTTGATGCCCTAATCTCGTAGGGTCCTATAGTTTGTAAACATTGTATGAACAAACTCATTATGTATTTAAGGAAATATGTGATATTTTATTCATTGTCTATAAAATATATGATATTCTGGTCGCATTAACCACAAACCAATAAACTAACATCCAAGCTTATCTTTGTAACTTAAACATGTATGTGGAGATATATGAGTGGATCATGTTTAAGTGATAATTTAAATGATTTGTAATAGATGGATAAGGTTGGGTACCTTATCCTGGTAACACTACGAGTATAACCACTTTGTAGGTGTTACAATTATTGTAAAGTGGTACAAATGATTTGGTCCTGATAATTCATGTATTAGACATGCGAGCAGGGATATTCTATACAAAGAAGTTTGTATAAGACCAGACCATGAAATATTTAGTCTCATTATATAACATCATTCATAATAGAGACTTATATTTCATTAGGATGACCATAGATAATATGACCTAAATCTTGAGTGAGTTGTGAACTCCTGCCTATGAGGGCAGTTCTTTGATTTGTATAAGTGAGAGTGGCCAGGTCACCAACTCAACAAGCCTACCATTTTGGGGATTCGTCTGATTGGGGAGCTGGGGAACACAACTACATAAGAAGAAATTCACTCCTTCCCTGGGGCAGGGGGTAAGTAGATAAATTGCTCCCTTAAGGGCTGAATCCGGGTCTTGAACAATGTGGTGCCACACCCTCTCTTGGCTTGAGAGGAGTTTAGTCATAGTAGGACTATGATCTATTGTTCATTAGAGGGATTAGTGGTACTTAAGGAGTTATATGTAACTACAGGGACAAAATGATATTTTGGCCTAACTGTACTTACGAGCAATTTGTGAAGGGTTATCGTACTATTGATTAGTTATATCGAATGGACATAGAAATATATCTGTAGAGCGAAGAGTGCAGCTGTAGATCTTTAGTCAAGTGTCCGACAGTTAATAGATGGTGAATAATGTAATTAAAGAGTTTAATTAATTATTCATGTACCGTCGGAGCTTCAAGCTACAGGTCCATAAGGTCCCCTTGGTAGCTCAGTAGGATTTGTTTGAGAATCAGTTTTTGGATTAATTTGAATTGTTCAAATTAATAGAGGGATTTAATTATATATAATATAATTAAATTATTTCAATTATATATGATATAATTGTCATAATATATTTGATACATTATAGCTTAATCGGAGGAAATAAATATTCGAATGAGATTCAAATATATTTTCTATGAATGGGATTGATAGTTGTTAAATTTAATATAAATAAGACTTATATTAAATGTCATATAATAGAGAAAAGAAACTATAGTTTATATTATGTGTGATGCAATATTAAAACTATATGTTATATGTTATATTTGATATAACATATAATTTAATATAAATATAATAATTCCAGTTAGTTATCATATTTATTTATATTATATTATTATTATTATTTTGAATAATAAGGAATAGAGTTATAACTCCCTTCCCCATCTTTTCTCTCCATACACATTAATGGGTGGTGGTTAATTATGACAAGAGGAATAAAAGAAAATTTGTTTTTCTTCTTCCTCTATGTTTTTTGCAAGGGTGTTGAATGATTGAGAGAAAGAATTTTTACAGAAAAGTTCTGTGAGTCTATCTTGAGAGTTCTCAATCTTCTTCCTCCTCCACATTAATTTCCCCTCTAAACCAAAATAGTCAGAGCCCACCACTCCTGGGTTCTCACCTAGAGAATACCGAGGTTTCATTGTGGTTGTGGCCGGGTTTTGGTTCGAGAAAATCTTGAAGAAGGTCTTCAAGTTGTTCGTGACTGTTCGAGGGAGAAATGCGAAGAAAGGTTCTTTAAATGTGAGGTTTCTTGAAACCCATTTTCGTTTAAAAACCATGTTGTTGTTTAATTTAAATGCATATGTATTTGTATGTTTACTGTAAACTTTGTATTCGATAATTAATGGAATTTGGTCGATTCGCTTCCGCTCAAGGTTCTCCTCATACGAGTTCCTTCATATATAACAATACATAAGTTATGAAACGAAAAGGAAGATATATATTTACATGCTTATTCCGTATCATTAAAATGTGATGTTCATCGAAACTCAAATTCATATTAGAAAATGATTTTACATCCTCTTCCTCGTCATTTATGAAGTCATCATCAACTCGCTGAATTATCTATTCTTCTATGACTATAGGATCAACATCAACTCTACATAAACTGATATCATTCATTGATTCATTGATTGTACAAGTAATACTATTCACAACTTCTAATAACTCAGGTTGGTCATTATCATGTTCTTCCACTTTTGGCATGTCCCACACATACTTGTTTTGAACTACTTACACCACTTTCCAATTATTACCATATTTGGAATTGTTGATGTAAAGTAAATGCTTAGCTTGACTGGCAAATACAAAAGGCTCATTAACAAACCAATGACGAGCTATATTAATTTACATATACCCTCAATCCATGTGTACTCTATTGGTCTTTTTAGGGTCTGTATCGAACCAGGTACACTTAAAAATAATTACACGTCTTCTCTTGGCATACTAGAAGTATAATACTTCATTGACAACACCATAGAAATTATGGAGATCTTCTCTACCTTCACTTTTTTAAGACACCATGATACCGCTATTTTGTGTACTCCGACAATTATCATGCTCAATACTATGATAGTGTACTCCATTAACAATACAGGTTTTCAAATGACCCAAAAACCCGAACAATCTAAACTACCCAACCCAAACTATAAGGGTTGAATTGGGTTAGTTTTGTTTTTGGGTTGGGTTGGTTTGATTTTTTCCTATTTTTGTTGGGTTGGGTTGGGTCTAGGGTTGAATAAATTTTTTTGGGTTGACTCAACCCAACCCGAGTTACATATATACTAATAAAAATATATATTTCTTTTAGAATTGATAAATTTGTGAATTCTTTATGTTTTTCTTTTAAAAATATTTATTTTTTTTTTATAAACTTCGTAATAGATGTTATAGATATTTGGTATGTAAGAATTGAGTTTTATGAGATTTTAATTATTGGATAGAATTGAGTTTTGTGAGATTTTAGTTATTAGAAATGTGTTGTAGATAAAATTTAAGTATTTTAAATTAAGAAGAAAACAAGCAATAACCCGACAACCCAACCCAAACCAACCCAAGTTCTGAGGATTGGATTGGGTTGGGTTGGAGAACATGTTTGGGTCATTAGGGTTGCCAACTTGACCAACCCAAATTTCTAAGTTGGTCAAAAAGTATACCACAACCCAACCCAACCCAACCTATGTACACTCCTAATTAACAATACATCCACTGTATGAGCGCACTTCTGAAGCTGGCTCCATTGCTAGTGAATATATATCATCAGACATGTCAGCATTTTCACACAATGAAAGAACCTGTTATTCAGTATAACACAATCGATCTTAAAATCTAATCACTCACATTAATTCAATTGAATTTTTACTTGTCTTTTATATCCATACTTACATGAGATTTGAATCAATCAGGAAAACCTCGTTGGTGCTTTCTATATAAATCATCCTGACTTTTAGTTTCATGTCGAATTATTCTCAAATATTGCATATAAGAAAGAGACATGTCTCAATTTTCTATTTCACACTTTGAATCAAAATAATCAATTACAATAGAATGTTCAAAACATACTTTCGATAAGCTTTTATTTTCATGCAATTGTTCAAGATGTACCAATGTGCACTACATTTCTCTTCTCTCGATAATGTCCTTACTTTTGGTGCTCTTAATGGTCGTGCATTTTGTCTGAACATTGAAAATTCACCACATATCTGATTCTCTGGAAGTCTATCATCATTTTTTTTCATCTCTATTGAACCTCGTTTCAATTCCAGTTATGTACAAAAAAACAAAATACCAACAATTCATTTATTATATATACTTCTGCTATAGATACCTTAGGACGTGCTTTGTTTCTTACATATTGTTTCAATGTCCGTAAGCTTCTTTTGATAAGGTACATCCAACTATAACTAACTGGACCTAAAAATTTTGTTTCATAGGGAAAATGGACTGCTAGGTGTACCATTACGTCAAAAAATGCCCGTGGAAATATTTTTTCTAACTTACAAAGTATGATTATAATGTCTCTTTATAACCGATCCAAATTCCTTATAGATATTGTTTTTGCACATAGATCACAGAGAAAAATTTGCATAACTCAACGACAACAATGGAGACATCTTTTTTTAAGTATGCTCGAACACTGATTGGAGGAAGCCTTTGAAGCAGAACATGTGAGTCGTGAGTTTTTAGCCCCCATAGCTTTTCATCTTTCTCACTCATACATCTTGATATATTTGATATAATCCCATCAGAAAATTTGACTGATTTCATCCACTTACAGAATGCAACTTTGTCACTAGTAGTCAATGCGTATGCAGCGTATGGCTTTACAATTTTATCTCCTACCTTTTGCAGGCTTAGTTCTTTTCGTATATTTAGATCTTCTAAATTCAAACGAGCATTAGTTGTTTCCTTATTCTTTCCCTCAATATTTAACAACGTGCCTACCAAATTATCACAAATATTCTTTTTGATATGCATAATATCCAACTTATGTCTCAATAAAAGTTTCGACCAATATGGAAATTGGAAAATATACTTTTTTTATTCGAATTTAAACTTCGTTTCTGTTTTTTATCATGTTTCTCCAGATGTTTACTAAGCACATAACAGTTTAACAAGTTCACCTCTCGTAAGATATCTTCTCCATCCATGAAAACTAGAAGAGGTCTACATTCCATTTTTGCATCATATTGTTTGCTCTTGCGCTAGCTGGGATGATCTAGAACATAACGTTGATGCCCCATAAAACATTGATTTTCTCTTAGCCTCAATGATGATGTATCATCTTTAAAAATAGGGCATGCTTAGTAACCTTTAGTACTCCATCCAGATAGGTCACCATACGCAGGAAAGTCATTAATAGTCCATAATAAGCTTGCACATAGTTGAAAGTATTCATTGCTAACACAATCATAAGTGTGCACACCATCATTCCATAACTACTTTAACTCTTCAATCAATGGCTGTAATAAATATCAATTTATTTTCCAGGAGATTTCAGTCCAGGTATAAGAAGGGAGACAATGAAATTTGTCTCTTTCATGCATTTCTAAGGTGGCAAATTATAAAGAATGAGCACCACTGGCCACATACTATACGAAGTACTCATGTTCCCGAATGAATTGAAGCAATCTAAAGCTAGTCCTAAACGAACATTTCGTGGGTATGAAGAAAACTGAGGAAACTCACGATGAAAATGCTTTACCCTTTAGCATCAGCTGGATGTCGTAAACTGCATTAGTTTCAACATATTTATATCTATGGCACCTCATTTCAGGTGCAATATATTTAGATGCAAATAATCGCTTCAATCTTGGTATTAAAGGAACATGTCATAAAATTTTATGTGGAATCTTTTTACTTTTTCCATCTTCAACTTTGTACCGAGATTCACCACATATTGGGCATTGTTGCAAATCGACAAATTCTTTCCAAATAGGATGCAATCGTATTTGTAAGCATGAATAGACTAATAACCTAGTCCTAAGTCATGTAATTTTCTTTTAGCTTCACAAAATGAACTAGGTATAGATGCTCCAATAGGAAATGCTTCTTTTAACAATTCAAGTAACAAATCAAATGACTTGTTAGTCTAACCACTAAGAACCTTATATGCATAAACTTCACCAAGAACAATAATGGAGAGAATTTTGTACAACCAGGGTACAACTGGTTGCGTGCTTCATTTATTAAGTCTTCAAATAAGCTTGAATTATTATCTCTTTCTTGGGTATTGGTGTGCATCTCATTCTCGTTATCTTCTTCATTTACATTGGCAATTCGACATTCGAGATCATTTATAATATTCAAAATTTCATTTTCTTCATCTATAACAATCATCTCTGTTGTACTTAATCCATCATCATGTATCGATTAAGATGTGTGACTCTTGTATCCCCTAGAAAATCAACTAGTTCTCCATGATATACACATTGATGATACGATGGAAAATTCCATTAATGAATAAATGTTGTTCAACTTCATCTATTGGCTCCCACATTGAATTTATACATTTTCTTCATGGACATCTTGTTTTCCTGAGTTGTTAACATGAAGTTTAGCAACTTCAAGGGATCGGTATACTCCTTTTGCATACTCAGTTCATAACTTGTTCCTAATCTTAATCCACTCTTTATCCATTTTTAATAATATATGTGATAAGTGTTGGGTTGTATGTCCTAAAACTCGTAGTTTTGCAAATAGTAAACATATATGAAATTTATTCAAATAAGTGTTGTTGATTGTTTAATAACTCTAAATCCAATAAACTACAAACTCACGGCTATTGTCTAAATACTTGAACTTTATGTGGAGACATAAACTAGATCAAGTTCGAGTAAAATAGCCTAAACAGTCTACAGTACATAGATTAGGTTGAGTACCTATTTCTGGAGATACTATTGAATACGGCTCACTTTATGATTGTTAAATGTTGTGAAGTGTCATAAACAATGTGATCAGTTTGTTCATGTAAAGACATGTGAGTGAGGGTGTTCTACACGATGAGATTGTGTAAGACAAACCACAAAATAATCACGGTGATGTATTAACACTGTTTATTGTTAACACTGATTAATTTCACTTTTCGATGACCTAGATAACTTGATTTGAATCTTGAGTTGTCTATGAACCCTTGTTTATTCGCAATTGTCCCTTGATCTTCCTGTTTATTCGGGATTTTCCCTTGATCTGCATAGGGTAAGCTCAACATCGCTGCTCAATATGCCTCCCATTTCAAGGATAAGACCGGATAGATAGCTGGGGATATAGAATTTGCAAGATGGAATTCACTCCTACCCATTTTAGGGATATGATGCGTTGTAAATGTGATGCGATTATGGTATGAGTTTTCATTGATGTGTTATGCATTGCACATGCAAGTTTTCCTAATAGGACCCAAGTATAAGCCTTACTAGATTTCCTGGTAAGGCCAGGGCCGAACACAGGGACTACTGAGTAAATATGCGATAGCTACTTTGATTCTCTTGTGGTGGTGAAAACCAATAAGTTGGATGGTGTTTTGATAAAGAATATTTCCTATGCGACGGAGTTCGAACAAAGAGTTAGAGGATTGAGAAGGGGTTTAGCTAACACTTCATAAGATTACATACAGGCTATGCGATCATGCTACCACAAACAACAACATATCATCTCTTAATGCAAATGTCATAATTCCTATTTCTAGGACACATGCAATGTATACGAAAAGGTCGATAGGACTTATGTCTAAGCCTCTATTCTTGTCTATCCGATGATGCATGATGCACACATAAAACAAGGTGATCGCATACTATCATATCCTATTTCTAGGGTGCATGCGATGTGTAAATAGCGATAGAACTTGTCTAAGTTTCTATTTCTTGCTTATGTGGTTCTAATCTGACTCTCTCAAGCCTAGATTCTAATCTGGCTCTCTCAAGTCTAGATTATATCTTTAGACCACACTCTCAAGTATCTCTAAAGGGTGAATGACGCATACATAAGACAAGATGATCGCATAGAATGTAAATCTTAGGTCATGCTAGCTAAATACTTTTCAACCCATTCGGGAATTTAGCTACTCGCGAAGTATGGAGAGATTGAAAATAGATTGAAATGAGAGTTCCATTTTCTATAAATAAAGTGTTGAATACAAAACAACAATGGAATTTAGAGATAAGAAGTTCGATAAGCAATGTCTTGCTTCTCGTGGCCTTTTACACTGTCTTTTTCACTCCAACTTTGTCCAGATGAATATTCTTGCTCTCGCAAGTGTTGGCCTTCTCTCCGTGTAGCGCTTTCCGGTAGTTTTTCGATCTGTCCGATAATGATCTCTCGGCTTCTTCGTCTCCTAGCTCGTCTCCATCCTCTAAATCTAAGTATGTAAGTGAACAGACTAACGACTCTCTAACTTGTATATATGGCGATCCCCGTTACAATGGTGACCTTCAGTATTTATAGAGCTCAAGGTGAAACAACCTCTCCCTCTAATGATTGCAATGATGGGCGGTCATTAAATCTCCTACTCTGATGCGCCGATTAATGGTCACTGAAAGTTGAGTGTACTTGCTACAGTGTGGCTTTAACGGCTTGTCAACTAAATTCAAATTCGACCATCATCAGCTTTTCGTCCCATCATGATTTATTATGTTGTCACCTTGATGCGCAGTCTTTATGTGGTCACCTTCTTGAGCAACTTCTCATGATCACATACGATTGCGATTGCAATCATTCAAGCACGCTGACGCCTAATTCCTTGGATCGCAATTTTACTTGCGCCAACGCATTTTTCCTGCACAAAATAAGTAAATTAACTGCTTTTATGCGATGGGCGCATACGATCGCAATTTCTTCAGTTTAACGCTTTTGGACATGATATTGTTTATTTTTATCGCTGCATTCTCTCATT